>NW_024730425.1:87500-330000 GCF_018991925.1 Homarus americanus
TATGTAAGACTGAACATGGCGCAGACATTAAATCACAAATTCAGCACAGAGCAACCAAGTCAGATCTTGCTATGGCACAGCTGTTGCTGTTCAACTGTTTTCTTAAATCTTACAGACATTCGAAGGGTCGCGAGACCCCATTTGCTGTGTATATTGCCATGTCTGTGTTTGCAAAGACTAGGAAAAGATTGCTTATTGACAAGTTCCTTGAGCATGGTATTTGCATTTCCTATGATCGGGTTCTAGAAATATCTGCCCAACTTGGCGATGCTGCTGTTTTCTCGTGTGTACAAGATGGAGTTGTGTGCCTACAGAGGGAGGCGATTTTTTATCTAGGGTGTATTTTACGTCTCTGTTATTTTTATCTGTATTTCTTAATTCTTTCTTTCTTTCTCAAAGTATTTATTTCTTTCTGTCTTTATACTTGTTTCTCTATTTCCTGTTCTCTGTTACTTTTCTCTTCTCTAGTTATATTCTGACCTAAGGCTTACCTGGGAAATCACTTATGTTACAATCTTCAATAGTCACGGTAGATGCCACCACCCAGGTTTTTCTATCAGAACATACTGTATAATATAACATTAATCATTTAACTAAGGTGATAGTAACAGAACACTTGGGTGGTAACCACGTGGCGAGGTGTGGGGCATGTGGGTCGGCGAGGTGTGGGGCATGTGGGTCTATTTGTATTTAATGGTATCAAGGTGTGGGGAAGAATCAAAGGTAAATACTGTAGGAGAATGATACCCCCAACATATAATAGATTTTTTTTTTATAAATTAAGTTAAATGCTGGATCCTTTATCAGAACATACATCTATGAACCACCCCTTGGGGTTCACTCAAGACTTGGCCAAATTTACGTTAACACTAAGACAAACTCCAAAGACCACTTGGCCTTACTTCCACATAAGCCAAACAAGTATTCACGTCAACGGGACCAATGTTCAGTCAAAAGAACTATAGGTTTCTGGTAACATTCTATGACAGTGCCAAGCAGACTGTGAAGAGCTGCAGAAGGACCTCTGTGGGCTCCAAGAATGGTCGAAGAAATGGCTGCTGAGATTCAGTGTCACGAAGTGTAAGAGGATGCACCTGGGACGAACCAACGGTAAGGAGGCGTATCATATGTCCCAACAGGACGAAGAAACTGCATTAATTGAGACTGAATGTGAGAAGGACCTAGGGGTGTATGTTGACAATGAGCTGAAGTTCTCGGGCCATTGCGAGAAGAAGGCAAATCAGGCAAATAAAGTATTGGGTCTTATAAGAAGGTCGTTCAGATATCTAGACGGTCCGTCCCTCGTAACGATCTTCACGAGTGAAGTGCTTCCCCATCTGGAGCACTGTCACCCCGTCTGGTCCCCGAGATATGCTAGGGACTGTCAGTTGGTTGAAAATGGTCAGAGGGCCACCAGACTGGTACCTGCACTTCGGCACCTCAGCTACCCTGAGAGATTGGAGCGCTTGAACTTGCCTAGATTATACAGTACTACAGACGGGCAAGTGGTGACCTAATTGAGGTGTATAAGCATCTCAAGGGGCACTACTCAGTCGAGTGTCCTTACTTGGAGCTGGCGGACGCTTGCCCCACAAGGGGTCACAGCTCAAGATTGAAGAAGTCGCAAGTCCAGAAAACTGTGAGGGCAAACTTTTTCGGAGTGAGAGTTGTGAACTCTTGGAACAATCTACCAGAAAGTGTTGTGACGGCACCGAGTGTGAGCTCTTTCAAGACCAAACTTGACCAACACTGGAGCAGGTTCAGGTACATTCAGGAGTCGGTGCATGCCCAGTACTTGCCAACATTGCGTAACAGAGACGTGACCGATCGCCCAAGCGGTTAACGAGTCGATCATTTGGTGAAGAGGATAAAAGAAAAGGAAAAGTAACAGAGACGTGACCGATCGCCCAAGCGGCTAACGAGCTGATCAGTGGTGATGAGGATAAAAGTAAAAAAAAGTAATCTCATAACTTTCAATTTACATTGTAAGAGTATACTTCAGGATTTTTTTAGAAGAAAACGAATGGCACGTCTCGCAAGAGAAAACAAGGATCTTTCTACGGGTAACTCGTTCGTTTTACACATGTTCTGTGGACGGTGGAGAATAATATGAATAATTAAGTGTTGAAATTACTAGCCGTACATTTGTGACCATGACATGCCCACCTGTATTGAGAAATTATATTTTTACTGCATCTGCAGTAGACAACATTGGTCTTGAAGAAAGGTGGATTTCTTATGGTCAAGGGGCATCTACAAGATGGATTCCTGTTTATGAGTTAGTTGTAGCCATAGGGCTTGAAAAAGCCACTGGAATAACATTTTGCCATGCATTCATTGGTTGTGATGTTGTGTCAGCCTTCTGTGGTAAAGGTAAAAAGACTGCGTGTCACCCAACATGATATAATTGAGGCAGAGCCAGGGAACCGCTTACAGACCTGACGTGTAGTCTTCGTATCATAGAAAACGGCAGTGGATTATGGGTGACTGCTGCAACAAATTCAAGGTTTAGCGAATTTGCTAGTGTTGTAAGGGCGAGTGTTTTCCAACACCTACACCACCCTTATCTTACTTACTTATCTTGTTCTTTTCTTACTCTTACTCAGTTCCGTCACATATTCTTTTGGTAGCATGGACATTCTTTTGGTAGCATGGACATTATTTTGGTAGCATGGACATTCTTTTGGTAGCATGGTCATTCTTTTGGTAACATGGTCGAGGGTCTAGGCACATGGGTATAGTAATTCTGGTATCAAATCACTTGGACGGAAATAAAGGTAAAATACTGTGGGAGAAATGAATACACCTAAAATACTCTAAGAACAAGTTTATTAATATGAAATCAAAGGGAAAGAGAGATATTATTAATTTATAACTACCAGGTTCAACTCCTGGGCTTATTGCAGACTCAGTACTTCCTTCTTTACTTATTTTCCTATTTACTTATTTTCTTATTTCTTTACTCAACAGTTATACTCAGATCTTACACTCTTACTGCACACAACCTTACAGGTGTTACATTACATGGCATAGTAGGACCAGTTCCTTGGCCCTACTCACAATACATAGTATATGGCACTCCTTGTAGATTTCTTTACTTCTCACACCTACTGGTGGTACGTGGCATTACAGTACAATTACAAGACTTTACTCAACTTACACGTTAATACTGAACCCAGCAGATACAGTGTAGCCTAAGTTTTTATAACTAAGATTACTTGGGATTCCTCTAGCGCTCATACACTCCCTCAGTACACCCACCAAAAATAGACTTTTCAATCCTTCAAAGCCTTTATAATAATAATAATGATAATAATAATAATAATAATAATAATAATAATAATAATAATAATAATAAAAGTGTTATAAGTTCTTGTAGTGGTGAATGTAAGCATTTTTCGGTAGATAAACAGCATTGGTAGATAAACAGCATTGGAAATTGTATACCTCTGTAGTATTGTCTATAATATATATGCTGAAGTGCATGCTTGTATATAGAGTATATAAATAGCAAACCAATTATAAACATGTTAAATGATTTTACGGAACGAATAATATTATTGTTATTATTATCATCATTATTATTAGTAGAAGGTGTAGTTGTGGTTATGTACCCTTTATTGTCTGCTAAACAGTGTTACCAGATCATTAAATCAAGATATGGATATAGGTGTAGTTTTATTATTAATAATTTAACAATTATATCTTGAACGTATTTATTAATTTAATATTTTTCGTAAAGAAGGATTAGACATTATTTTGAAATTAGGAAATAGTGTATGCTAATCTTAGCAAGGATCAATAGAACCAATGCTGTTTTTAGCGATGATTGGAGCACTTTACGTTGCATCACAGCTGCTACCTGCTGGACTGCTGGTTCCTCTCCGACCATGGCTGCTGCTGCAAAATCCGTCGGATTTTTGGGTATATTACCAGGTTTTCGGAAAAATTTAGAATGAGAGTGTGTTGAGTAAGCCTTGTAAGATCATAGCAGTTATTAGAGTGCAATTGTGCCAGGATATTCAAGGTGACTCCAATTTACTGGTATCCGGTTGTTGTTGATCAGCTGATCTGCTTAAGGGTGCTCAGTGGTAGGGGTTATTATTAAACTGTCTCTTCGCAGAAGTGTTAAATGGTTGCACCAGTAGGATAATCCATGATTTCTGTCCTAAGTCTTGCATAATTATGTGCTCTGAATAGAAAATTTATTTCGACTAGTATTTGAAAGTCGACCTACCAGGTCTCAATTTGTTTGCCGCGAGTTAATTTTTCAAACAACCAAATAAAATTTTCATTGTGGTATTATTTCACTTTTGTACAACCATGGAATCTGGTATTTTTCACACATGCAATAATTATATCTCATCAATCTGACTAACTTTCATTCTATACACTTGTTGCAAGTGAATAATAATGTCAATATTTATTTTTTTTAGTTTTTCACTATACGATCATAAATCACCTGTAGTGGGCAGGACATGAAGGATAAAGGAAATTGCAGGGGAAAATACTGAAAAAAAATCATATGACATTAAAATGATGTCTACGTGCTTGGTATGTGAAGAAATTAATTATATTCCGTAAATACTTCTAAAAAATCTGCATTCAGTGCATGTGGTGGAGTGCTCACTTTATTTACAGCCGACCCACTCAATCCGAGCGTTCTCTCACGACCACAAAAAACGTAAAATTACACCATGATGCCTCAACAGTGTTGCTTTCATTGGTGCCAGGTATCAAAATAAGTACTTTTTCTTTAATATGGCATTGTGTTAACCCCCTGTCTAGGAAGTTAGGTAATGTTAGGTAGGCTTCTTTGGTTGGTTAGGTCAGGTTCTATTAGGTTCATTTTTATTCACTTGCTTTTTATCCTCTTCACCACTGATGTGACAAGTGGGTAAATATTGACGACTGACCCGCGGCCGACTTTTCATGGAAAAAGATTTTTAAAATGCTGCAATTTTGCAGTTTTTTTATAGTGGACACTTGTAGCTTGTGCAAATGTGTTAAAAAGTTGTTACTTCTAGTTTAAACCTAACCTTACCTTAGTGGGTAAGAAAAACAGACCTCACCAACCTAACCAAACAAACCTACCTAACCTGACCTTACTTCCTTATTAAACAGAAAGAACTTAATATGATATGGTGTAATTTTAAATTTTTTGTGGACGTGAGAGCAGCCATCCATACCAAACGGTTCTTAAGCATAAACTGAGCATCGGCAATTTTTGGCGTTGGTCAAGCCCGGGCAGCGGAGTGTTTGGAAATGCGTCATATACAACAGACTTTACACACAAACCCAGTTCATTTTCACAATATTGCTGTGAAAAGTACTTTTGTAGAAAGATGTTTATAAATAAAAGTACAATACGTACTGGGTTTAATCTTAGCATTTTCAATCCAAGTTCCTTTATAAGCACTAGAACTGTAGCACAAGACCGGCAACAACCTTCACATGCCATGCTGAAAATGAAACTGGTGCGGGAATGGGAGACGAGTGTGGCCGCATTGCCGCCGGGAAGATAAAGTTTTGCTCTCTTAGGCACCTGATTATCTACAAAACGAAGCATTTGCACAAGAAATTATGATCATATCAGAACTCACCGATGAAAATAAAGTAAGAAAATAAACAGTAAAACAAATAACTCATCCGCGGGTCACTCGTCAATATTAACCCAGAAGTGTGTAGAATGATGAAATATATCGATTGCATGTGTTAAAAATCCCAGATTCCATGGTTGTATGAAACTAAAATTTTACCTTCAATTTACCCTTGATATATGGTAATACTGTGGGTTTTATTTTAGTTTCGGTCATCCGGGGAATCTTAAGAATTAGGTCAGGTTAGATATCCAAACTATGTTTTTCCGGTGGTTTTTGGTGTATTTTGAATGGTTTGGACCTTCATATCTGTCAGAAATCACATGGCTTGGATATCTATATACTACAGGGATGACCAGAACTAAAGTTTTACCAATCTTAAAGTGAAATTGTAGCTAATTGATCTGAGTGAGGTATGGTATTTGTTAACTGTTGTGTATCTGAGCCAGCAACTTGAAGACATTTCTCCTTATAAGATAAATGTGTTGTTTCCTCATGAGAAGCACACGTGGATGAGGAAATCAGTTCTTCATGGGACAGTATTATTATCGTTTTGGTCATGTAACGAATTTTAGGATATTTAGTTTTGGAATCGGTAGTTTAGACAATTCTAAGACACTCTTCTATAGTGTATTGGTCGGAAATTTAGATTTTTTTTTAGTATTTTAGCCGATAAAGTTACCAACAATATTATTTGTTTGAAGTGGGCAGGGCTTTGAAGTAGAGGGAAAATGTGGGGTAAAATACTAAAAATAACACCTAACAAAACTTTGAAAACTTTACCTAACATTCCTAACTTGTAAAGATATTAAGAATCACTTAAGAGTTTGTGGATCCCTCCTCTGAACACCGAAAACAACATAAACACACATTAAAGCCAAAAACAACACCATCACCTTCTAAACACCGAAAACATGATAAGGTAAACTTTTTAAAAGTTTTAGGATTTTTAAAGGTGAGGAAATGTTAGGTCAGGTTTTCAAAAGTTTGTTTTGTGTTTATATATCACACACACACACACTCACACTCACACTATAGTATTTTACCCCATTTTTCTTCTACTTCAAAGCCCTGTCCTCTTTAAACAAGCAATATTTTTGGTTATTTTATCAATTAAAATACTCAAAAATATAAATTTCCAACGAAAACGCTATAGAAGAAGAGTCTTAGAATTGTTTAAAATTTTACCCTTTTCGTATATGTAATAATTGTGATTTTCCGAGCTTCGACGACACTAGCACTCCTTTCTTTACATTGACGCATGTGGGTGGTGACAGTAATGGCTCAGTAGATGTTAGTGTGACCTTTTAAAGATAAATTAAGATGTTATTAGCATAAAAAACAGAGAAGGATAAATTTAATATGTTAATTTTGTCAGTTTGCCACGTTGCTTACCACCCCTGCCTCACTCCTTCTGTATCACTTACATTTACATATCCATGCTAATGACTTTTCTGGTCTCCTTGGTTGCTTTTTGAACACACTCACTCCAGGCCATTTTCCAAACATGACAGGCATGAAATTCTAATTAACACATGCATCCCTGGGTCTGACGGCCTTTACAACGATCACTGACTGAGGCTATGTTCATTTCAGTCACTTGGTAAGGTTGGTACTTCTGATTGTGTGATACATTGTGTAACCAATATGATGTACTGTATTCTGTAGATCATGTATAGTTAAGAAAAAAAAATTAACAGGATCACCCTAGTAAATGAGTGTTGTTCAGAATTCTTGGGGCCTTGTCATAATGTTTAATTGTAAAGGTGCAGAAAAGTCTTTTGTTGGCTGTACATTGGATGGATTTAATTCATTATTGTTTTTTCAATGGTACAGCATGTGATATTATATACCTGTAGTATTTATTCAATGAATATTTTGTTTTTGTCCATTAAGTAAAATTATGTAAGATGAGGCTGTTATACATCTGCCTGTACTTGCCTACAGTGCTTAAGAGAACTTGTCTACTGCATAACCGAAGAAATAACAAGAATCATTGAGGAGTAGTCTGGATCCCACCTGCCTTCCAGGGATATCCTTGGAGGTTAGCTGGTGTGGTGTTGTCGTTGCAAACCTGGTTTACACCTTTAAAATGATGGGTGATCTGCAGTAGAGAAGATAAGCTACATGGTTCATGACTGTCACACTTGCAGGATTTTAGGGCATAGCATTAATTTTAATCTCTTCTTGAACATTAGTTTTACTGAGCAGTTAGGGAACTTAAGCTTGCCACCAGTTGCTATGGCCTAGCAGTGGTCCCCAACCTTTTGTAGGCTCTTGGTCACATTTATCATTGTAAATATAGTGGAACTACATTCAAGAAAATTAAAATATCATATCTACTGTTCAGTTATTTGCAGTTTTACACATCTAACTGTTACCAGTTCCATACTTTTACATTTACTCTTGGACAGGACATCTGTACAGTAGTTACCCCCCAGTGAGAAGGTTGGCTCTCTCTCTGGGCCTGGGTTGGGGTAAATACAAACGTCCTGTACACAACAGTTGTATCAAGTTTTTACATATTTTCATTATTTCACTCTTACAAAGAATCCCAAATAATTCAATTTTTTCTAATGAACACTTGCTGGCTCCATAATATGGTTCTGGGGGCGCCATGGCCCCCTCGAACTACAGGTTAGGGACCACAGACTTTGCTCTGAAATAGGTTTTCTGGGTCAAACTCTCATTTCTACTTTATAATACAATACAGTACATTACAGTATTTATTCAGGCAATCCTTGTTTTCCAAACATCTGGCAGCTGTAATTTGTGGCCATGTTTCAATCTTTTGTATAATGATCTGTTCATACAAAGACAGCCTTTTCAAATATACCTCCATTGATCACTGAAACAGGAATTTGGACTCTTGAATGCAGGAAAATGAACACTATGTGGGCATATTGTACAAGCATCCTTCCATAATGCATCTGCTTTGTTTGGCGTAGTGTTGTTACTTTCCTCTGATCATTTATATGGTGGAATTTTTTAAATTTTCTGTCGTAACCATTAACAGTAGATGATTATTTTATTTGATTAATGTATTCAGTAAACCCTTACTATTTGTGGGGGTTAGGTTCCAAGGAATGGCCTGAATTGGCAAAACTGTGAATAGCAACTTATACTACCTTAGTGTACTACTGTTTACCTATACAGTACTGTGAATGAGAAACTTAAGTCACCAATACTACTCTCCTTCGTATGTGGAAGTTTGGAGCTTGATGAAGTGTACTGTACAGTAGGATGAAATCTGGTTACTGAAGCATAGGGAGATCATCAGGATCACTGTTGGAAGAGGGTGATGCAGTGGTGGTTGTTGGAGTAGCGCTGGTGGTGGAGCGGTAGCAGCAGCTGACCGAGTAGGTGAGGGAGATGAATCAGCTGGGCAAGCGGCTGGTTCTTTCTCGAAAAACATCGTAATAGGTAGTTGTTTCCTCTTGGCTTTGAGGTCTCTAAATGTTTTACTTCACTAGCACTGACACCAGGCAGTCTTTTAGGGGCCATTTCACACAGAAACACTAAAGTTTTGTGTACAACACAAGAGATGCTGCATTGCAGGCAATGGTTGAGTGCAAACAAAGGGAGAGGAGATGTTGTGGGGGTGAATTGTTGCGCTGCAGGAGAGGCTCGTGAGCGAGCCACCCACCATCTGCATACTGCGTAGTCAAAATCACGAATCACAAATAGCAAGGGTTTATTGTATACTGTATAGTACAGTACAGTGCAGGTATTTTATTTTACAGGTACAGTACTGTTTTATTATTATTTATGTTATCAATTTATTCATTTATATTTTGATAATTGCATATTATATTATTTTTTATATAAACCACTGTACAGTATATGGTTTTCACTTGTATATGGAGACCAAATCATTATTCCTATACAATATTTTTTTCAATGGCATGCCTGTACTGTTGTTTTTAAGAGAACCAGTACAGTGCTTGTGCAGTAACTTTACCAAATGTGATGAATTTAATTATATTCCAAGTAATACTACAGTATTTACCATTGTGCCTTTGGATGAGTTCACAAGTTGGTGGATTTTAATGATATTTAACAGTTACAGACCTTTGAACCTTAGAAAATTCCTGATGATTTATGTGAAAGGGTTACTTTGCTGCTATAATTTGTTATGTGAGAAGATTACCTTGCTGATTATGGTACAGTACAGGGGCAGATCCAGGAATATCAAAAGGGGTGGTCCAAGAATTTGTGGGTGGGGGAACATGGCGAGTAAAGTGAGCCACCCAGCTGGGGGGGCACTTTAAGCCCCCTCCTCCCCCCCTTTTCTTATTTATTTTTATATATTTTGAATTTCTTTATTTTTTAAATCTGACCAATATCATGAGCATTTTGAAGCCATGTGCACTTGATGTTAGGAGATATTGTGAAGTGAATGGTATTTACTTTTTACTATACAAAAACACCTGAGTATAATACTGCATTAAAGACAAAGTATTGGAATTTTTTGATGAAAGGAGGGGGGGGGGGGTCCAGACCCCTGGGACCCCACTCCCCTGGATCCACCCCTGCATTATATGTGAGAGGATTATTTGTTCAGCTTTATGCTTTTTTGTCTTTTGATATTGTGTTAATACAGTATATATACTGTATATACATACAAATACTATACAGGTACGTATATATATATATATATTTTTTTTTCACAGCTCAATTCAATAACTCATTGAAGCGGTTTATCTTCAGAGCTTCAGCCTTCAACCAGATGGGTAAGTTACCATCAAAGGTCTCTCTTGTTTTTATACTCCATCATAAGAGTAGAAGTTTGGTTGGTATCCTTTTTTAACCCTTTGGCTCCTAGGGGTTTCTCTAAGCTGAATAAAGTTGCCTGGCAATAGCCAGAATTAAATTCTAAGGTGCAACAATAGCGAGAGAGGGTTAAATGCTTAAAAGTACCGTAGCAAGAGAATTGCACAGAACTTTGATGACACACAGTTTTGCTCAGTTAGCACTAGGTATGCTCAAGGGTAGCTTTCCCTGCACCTTTTAAAAGCAGAAATATTAATGCACAATACTGTATTGTTATTTGGTCTTTGTGTGTCCTATATGTACTGTATTTGAAGACATGAAGGTTATAAAGTCTCAGAAAGACATGTTGGAAAAATGCTCCTTTCGGGCAAGATGTAAGGAATAACTGATGAATCAGTGGTAGAAATGGGTCTGGGGCAGTGCAGTATAGGTTGTGAAATTCAACCTATTTCATAAGTTTTTGCTTTGAATCAGAAAAAAAATTTAATTAGGGTATGAGGTACAGTAAAGCATTTGAAATTTTTGAATTGTAGAAGTTTGTGTGTGTGTGCAACATTTATTTATTAGAAAGAGTGAAAGATTTAGCATAATAGCCCCACTACATCATTTGCTGCTATGTTATTAAACATTCATTGTTATACCAGAAATACAATTTGAAATACAAGTGCAAACTGCTAAAGACATGCTAACCATTTGGAGACTATTTTGTGACTTTGACTACCACTGCCACCCATCCTCACATCAAGACTTTACAGTTAAAACATGAAACTGCAGTTGACTGACCTTCCTTATATTTTTCTTCTCTCAACTTTGGCTAGTTTGCATACTTCTTTCCCCTTGTCACTTTTTTTTTTACTACAGTCTATGCAATATTTAATACTTTATTTTTTTTAATGTTATCCAGTCTCCTTAATTAATACCCAGCTATCTTATTGGATAGGACAAGTATCCATCCTGACATAAATGAATATCTAGCCATATACTGGATAGATGCCAATATCCAGCTGGAATTCCTACTCTAATAAACACCTGTCAAGCATCAATGCATGATAACAGGAAAAGGTATGTGAAAATGGAGATAATTAAGATACAGTATTAGCTTTTGATCATACTTTTAGCCAACAGTTTCATCATTTATGGCTGCAGTTAGGGTTTCTCTGCCCTTGGGTAAACCCTCATTATGCTGGCCAGGATTGATTTATTAAACCATTTGGATAAACTGTAGCCTTCCCTCTCCATCACACTGGGAGAAATAAAGGGTTTCTCCTAGCCACTTTAGTACTGTACTGTATTATTAGTAACTAGGACTAATGGGATGCTAGAGATGGGTCAGTTGGTCTTCCAACTGAAAATATTTACTGATTTTTTATGAAGTACACATTTTCTTGTCCCTTAGGAAAGTATCCAGTTTGAGGATTTGGTGTGAAAATGTTTTTTCTGCTCCTGTAATTTTCACCAGTTAGCACCTTGGAGTATTAATAAGTCATGACAGGTGAGATATAGGATAAACCTGTTGAAGTCATATGAAGTTGAAAATGGTGCTTCATTAATAGATTTTAAGTGACATTTGTCTTTTTTTAGTCATCGATACTTTTTTAAGTGAGATTTGTTCATTTGGACAGATGTGTCCAATCAAGGACAGGGTTTCCATTACTCTTAAGGTTTCATATTAATGTGAAGGATCTGCTAGTGCCTCTCATTTTTATGGAGGTCGTGGGAAAAGAAGTAAGGGGGAGCAGTTTCTTTTTTTTTGTGACTCATGTCTGAAGGAGCAGAGCAGTTTCTTATTTTTTAGTGGCACAAGTCTGAAGTAGCATACACCAGATATGACCCCGATGCCTTTTGGGAAACCCTTAAAAGCTTGTGTGTACATACAGTGTTCTGCTGTCACTCTTCACAAGGTTTATTAAGAAATGGATTTTCTTGATCAAACTACATTGGCCTTGCACTTTAGTACTTTTCAGAAGTTGAGTAGGGATGCTTTATATCCTCTTCCATATAATCCATTATTTAGAGGTTTCACCCCTTACTAATCTCTATATAGCAAACTATCCGCTGTCAAAAACAAAATTTAAAAGTATGCATTTACACTACGTACAGTACTTACTTTTATTGTAGCAGATGAATCTTGAGGTGGTGGTTGATGGATGGCTGCATACACTTACAGTATGTATATTTGCACTTACATTTGATTACACTTTATACATTATTCATTTACACTTACTGGCGTATAATTAGTATGCATTTAAAGTTAGCTGGTGGAGACCCCAGCATCGATTCTGCCACATATCTTTACTCTTCAATTGGTAGAGTTCTGAGCAGCATTCCTTTTCTCCTAGTGGTGTTATTTTGTCTTTACATGCTTTAGAGGCCATAATAATACACCCGGGAAACACCAAATACAAACAAAACATAATGTATGCGGCAAAGCAACGATCGCGACAACAAACGCATGGGAACTGACACTGCCAAACTTCCACCCCATGTGACCCCATCTAAGCTGGAGGTTGTCTGACTTATGGGGTTTTCTGACTTGCATAAGTCTGATTTAAAGGGAGTTTATTTTTAGCTTAATTTACCACTTTTATACAGCTTAGTTCTGAATGTTATTTTTAGTTAAACTGTCTTTATAAACTGACCAGGCCCAGTATGAGAAGCCCCGATATACCTGTGTCAGTGCTTCCACATCTTCTGATGCTGCAGGAAAAAATATATCTACAGTACTGTAGTCTTTTCACACGGAAATTAAAACATGAGACAAAACTATTTGTCTTGTATACTGGATTTTCATAAATCAGGGACTGTGTGTGTGTGGGGTTTTGGATATTCCAGGGTTACTTAGTTTCTGTACTACTGTGGTTTTTCAGTGAGTGTAGGTTAGTTTTCAGTATGATGACAGTTTTGTAAAGCTTTTGGATGTGGTGAGGGAACATCTGGATTTCCCTTTCTGTACTTTATGGATTCTCCCCCTTCTTGTTAGCCTGCATGTTATGTACTTAATTCTTGCATCAGAGGCAGTTTCACATGAGTCGTCTAATAGGAGACTAAGTGGTCTGATATAGGGCTATAATTGTTACTGGTATCTGCCTGGATGTTAAGTGATTTTACAGGAAGGGATTACAGTACGTTATATAGTACACTCTTGATCTTGTGTAGCTGGCTTTTGATTATGACATGCCATCTGACAAAAGACATAGACTAGAAATGGAAACTCCATTTCTGACAACCCATAGCCAAGTAGGTTAAACTGGCCCCCTCCCCTTTCTAGGATTTGTGGTTTATTCAATTAGAACTAATTTCAAAGTGGCTTTGGGATAAAGTGAGCTAGTTGGCAGACAACTTATAAAAGATCTATCTCCAAAGGACAGGTAGTACTTGTATCATATTTCTCGCATTGTGGGAGCATTAGGAGGGAAGGATGAATGGTTTGCTCAAATGGGTTAATAAACCAACCCCAGGTGATCTAATTAATCATTGTCTGAGGCCATAGAACCCCCCAAATATGGAGCCTGTATTATGAGAATGCTTCTAGCTAGCTCCATACTCTGCCCCAAAAAATAGTATTTCAAGATCAATACATTAATTGCTTGGGGATTTTTCATAACTAATTGAGATTTAATCTATACAGGATTGTACCATGATGACTGTTTGTATGAGACAGCAGATATCCAGGAGGCACTGCGCCGTGTACCTCAGAGTGTATTGGACGAACGCAATTTTAGAGCACAGCGAGCACTCCAGCTTTCCCTGACGAAGAGCATTCTCCCTAAAGATCAGTGGATTAGCTATGAGGAAGTAAGTACAGTACAGGATCTCAGAAAACAGACATTTTCTTACCTTGATAAGGTCAAATTTTCTTCCCTAGCTATGTTTTGTTTTCACACAACTCATTAAAACATTTCTTTTGTTTCTTAAATGACAAAATTAAGAAATACTTAAAAAAAAATAGTGGTTTTAGAAGTTAAGAGTTGCCTAGGTAGACCTAATTGCACTATCTTGGATTTGTTTACATGTGATTCAGTAGTTTCTTGTGTGTGGAAATGTTTGCAAGAAGTAGAAAATTCATAAATAATTATGTGATTGAATAAATAGCCTTATAGAGCACTGTATCTTGAAAAGAATATTGTTTTGTGAATTAAATAGTAAAACCGTACAGGTACACTCACGCGCCATAGTTTCGATGCACCCTCTACCCCTACTCTTGGCTCGAGGGAAGTTGTAGTCAGGGCTGCAAACCGAACGGTCCCTCTTGTATAGTGATGGTAAATAGTGTTGTCACTAAAAAACCTGTATCGTGCATATATTCTCTCAAATCATGAACTGCTATTCGTACAATACAGTGAAGCTTCGAGCTACCACATTGTACCACTGAACAATGGAGGGGGGGGGGACGTTTGGTATGAAGCCAAGGCTACGACTTCCATCGAGTCAGGGGTAGAGGGTGCATCGAAACTATGGTGCGTGAGTGTACATTATTATATGAGTCATTACCAGGAAAAAGGGGCAAGTGTATGAAAGCAAAGTTTTGGGAAAATGCATTTGATTTTTTCTTCAATTTGTAGTCCATAACTCAAGAAAATCTATAATTTTTAATCATTTATGTCTTATTTTATAGTTGGGGCAATACATTATGAATATATATGAGAAAAATTTATAACATTCCATAATATGCCTGGTTGCTAATAGTGATAACTACTTAGTAATATCCCCATTATCCAGAATCCCTCAAACTTGGAACTTTCCAATAGCTGGAATTGAAATTTTCTCGGAAAGTCGTTCCTAAAGCCAGAATTTTCCAGAAAATTCCATCTGGTTCTGATTTTCAGAGGGGCATATTTTCTGGAAAATTCCAAGAACATTTTCTCAGTACCTGGAAAATTCTGGGGATGAGGGATTTTTTCTGGCTTCAAGAGAGTTGTCTCGTTACCTGGAAATCTCTCATTCCCGGAAGTGCTCTGTACCAATTGTTCCAGCTAACGGAGATATCACTTGTACTAAAAAATAAAATATGAAATAAATATCATTAATATTAATGATAAAAGCACATGAAAAATATAACAAAATATCACTATCACTGCCAAAAGAACTCATGTTCTACACTAATTATGGTATAAAAAGGGTAAATCCCTGCATAAACTTCACAACACAGAATAGAGGGTGTGAGCATGACACCCATTGGAATTAGCCGCACACTCCGTGCGAGACTAAAGTTGACATTCTATGAATCCCAACCCCCTCCCCCACCAAGTCTTGCTACTGGGGAAAAAATGAAAAATTCCTGTCTTTGAGTCTCACATGGTAGAACATGATGTGGCTACACAAGACCGTGGAAAACGGATTTTCAGAAAAATTCTTGTTTCATCGTTCATCCTGGAAACACCTCATATATTCCTTATACTGTATGCTTTTATACTTTGTTTTGCTATCAATTTTACAAAACAATTAATACCAACCCACCATTCTTTTCAAGAAAGCAGTAGATAAGGAACCATCAGTCTTTTAAAATCTTGCTGCATGATATTATGTGACAACAGGAAGTATCTGGCATAAGTTACCTCAAATTTTTTGTTCGGTTTGACCAATATTAATTTTAAAAACTACGTGAACAGAATAATATTATATACAAATAAATATAATAAAAGATGATCAAGGTACAGCATTAGGGTATTTATCAATCAGACAATAATTACCCCTGTATTTATGAACTCTACTTATTGCAAATGTCTGGACACGAGAAGTTGCCATAAGTCAGAAGTAAATGAACCCAAGATACAGTGCTATGTAAACCTTCCTAAGTAACTCTCAACTTCTGAAAATACTATATTAGTGATTCTCTTCATTTGGAGTTCAGTGTGCATACAATAATGTTTTCATTTTGTTTAAGAAGTAAAACAAATTATTCAACCGAGTTCGTATGAGTGTAAAAGCAAATTTGATATAGTCTACTGGTAGGCCTGGGGTCACAGTTAGACGAGTTAAGACCCAGGATAATGGAAAATCTTCCAAATCATTTGGTCTTGACCCCAAAGGTACTGTCATTAGCTTTTATAATTTAAGCTAAAGCAAATTATCAACTATTTTAAGAGTCAATTTGATCAAGTTGTCTACCATATCATGTTGATCACAGCACAGTTAGAATTAAAATCACACATCTGCTGACCCAATTCATGTCACCATATTTCATACAGTATTTATAATAAAAACGTATCTTATCTACAGGACCGTGAGAAGGGACGTTATCTGCAGCCATACCTCAGTGAGGTAATCAAGGAGAGGAAGGAAATGGAAGAGTGGAACAAGAAGTAAATACTTTCTGGCTTTGCTCAGGATGTGAATAGTTTAATGATAATTACAGTCCAAATAAATTGTTTACATAACATTGCATTATTGATTAGTACATGAAATTTAACATTTTTCCATGGTTGAAAAAAAAAGCTTGTTTGCCAAAAACAGCCCCTGTATATTATTACTATACCTAATTTTTATTTAGAAAAGCCCTCAGGTGAATGTTTTGAATGTAGTTATGAATGTATTAAAGGTCAAAATGTTGTATAATGTGATTGTTTTATTCCCATTAAAAGTTCAGTAGAACCTCGATAAATCAGACTAATTGGGGCAGACCCCAGTCCGAAAAATGCAACTATATGGGGGGGGGGGGAGGGTTTGGAGATAACATTGCTTATCTGAATCGTTTAAAGAAAATTGGTTTATGTTATGGTATTACTGCACTTCAACAACTAAGGTCTTTAAGTGTTTAACTAGGTTATTAAAAATATATTGCATCAACAATAAAAAAATATGAAATGGATTTTTCTGGGTTGAAAATCATACATACTGTCACCGAGATGATTGTTATTTACTGTAAAGGGTTATATGTAAGTAACCACAGAATTTGTCTTCTGAATAAAGAGAAAACTGTAGACTACGTACTATAAAGATAAAAATAAGAACATAAGTGTAGGAGTATATTGTATGTGGAAGACGATTGTTTATCTGGGATGGGTGGCTCTCCCACAAGATTCCTTTCACACTTCTTTTTGCAATTTCACCATAATTCTCTTACAATTTAGGATCATTTGGCATCAGGATGGTAAAATATTATCTTAAAAGAATTCCACACTGAACTGAGTCATTTGTTTACGAAGAGCAGATAATCAGTTTGGCTTACTACAATATCTGTCTTCAACACTTAGTAAATTAGTACAGTACAGTTGTGTATTTATCACTTCAGTAATATTGTAGTGTACAGTATTATGCATCTACATATACCCTGGTTTATTCATTAATCATTTGTTTAAGTGTACAAGTAGCCAAATTGAGCCATCATATAACACTCAAAGGTACTGTAGTAAATAACATTTTTAGAAAGGTATCTTTATATCAAATACTATACAGTTTGTTATAGTGACTCCTGTAGTAAGCTGGTCATTTGGTGAAAGCTCTCACACGAACGCATCTTGAGGAAATAACCTTCTGATACAGCTTATCTTTTTATTTTCAAGTCATATTACAAATTACATACAGTATTGTAATTTTCCTCTATTACAAAAGATGTTATATTAATCATGATGAACCATAAACCATATGAGAATATACTGAATCAATCAATAAATAAACCTGACGAATACAGCAACACCTTATCAGCCCCAGCCCGCTTACATACAGTACTCAAGTGTCTTAGTTCTCAGTAGGCCTAAAGCAAATCTGATTAGACTACTGTACAGTATTCAGTAAGTGTTGTTCATTTCATAAGATTTTTTTTATTAATCTTTCCCATTTCTTAAAACAGTATTTTTTTTTTTTTTTGTATTTCTGGTGACCAGAGCATCTCGGTCCAAAAGAAGCGAATTCCGATATAATGAAATCAGAATTATCGAGGTTTTATGTAGTTATAATTATTTTCACTAAACATTTACACCCTAGAAGTCACAATGTTATAAATGACATCCAGTGTGTCCTTCCTTGTACACTGATAGTAGATAGTAATGAAGTGGCGGTGGAAAATTTTAAGGAATGGAAAGATGAGAGAGAAATTGGTCAGAGTGAATGTAGCAAAACCATTATTGATTAGTGATCGATGAGGTACCTGTGGTAAAAACTGGAAAATGGCCATGTGCTGTCTGTAAGAAAGGTGTTGATAGCAAATAGTGTGCCATGCATGTGAAAGGTGGGTGCTGTACACAAGAGGTATGGTGGAGCAAACTTCAGGATGTTGCAGACTTTTACGAGTTCTGTATGTGTGAGTAACCTTGTGCCCACAAGAAGGCTGGAGAAACTTAAAATTGGGGTATATCCTTGGACTGTGTTGATGAGTTCTGTTACCTGGGTGACTTGCATAAGCAAGAGTCACAATTGGCTGGAGAAAGTTTAGGGAGTTGCCGCCTTTATTGATGACAGCATGAAAGGAAAGATGTATGCAGCTGGTGTGAGAAGTGTGATGTATTGTATGGAAGTGTACAGGCAGTTAAGAAGATGACATAACAAGTTTGACACTGAAAAACAGATTGTTTGGGCATGTGAATAGAAAGGACGGAGGAGAGCCAAGGGTAGACCAGGAATGACAAAGGGAGAGGTTGTATACAGTCAATCCTCACATTACGCGGTCCCGCATTCCGCGTTTCACCGTTAAAGCGGTGCCTTGCCAGAACCTAACATGCTCACATTCCGCGGTCGTGAACCCCATTACGCGGAGAGCGGCTGGCAAGCCGCGCCATTTTTGGATCCAAACCTCCCGCCATCCGCCATGTTGTGTAAGAGGCGCGAAAATGGTGCGCACAAGGTCGCCCAGTCATCAAAACATTACCGAGTTCTTTACCCGCCACCCACCACAACCGGCCCAAGTCAGTGATAGTGATAATTATATTGAGGATATGGACTTATATGGACTTTGAGGGGTTTAACAAAGAGGCCCTGCAAGCCTCTGTGGTGGATAGTGATACAATTGATACCAGTGATACAGGTGAGGGCCAATAATCTGCCCTCTGCCTCGGAACCAACCCCCCATCCCCGTGTGCCCAGCCATCTTTTCTACTAATGTAAGTGTTAAAAAACCTAATATTATTGATATTTCTCTTAATTATTTATTGTGTGTGCATGCCATCATAAAGTTAAGATAATATTTTTACTACAACATAGTTGTGTGTCGTCAAAAAGTGGAGTTTGGGGATCGGCCTGGACTCCATTTCAATTAATCCCATATGTTATGTTGTTTACTTTACGCGTTCCTCACTTTCCACGGTACCCTCCGGGTTACATTAACCGCGTAATGTGAGACCCAACTGTATTACATTTCGAGTTAACAACCTGACAAGAGAGACTGCAAGAGACTGTACAGCTTGGAGAACTACCACCAGGTAATCAAGGCTAATCCACGCAAGTGTGGAGAATGGTCGTAAAATGAAGATGATGCATTTACCCTTCCTCTTAGAAAAGGCTGGGTATTATCATAGAAATTGGGCATTAGTGACTCATTATCCTCTTCCCCATTCATATCTTGGCAAAATTTTTTTCAGCCTGTGAATCTTAAACTGCTACTTCTGGTTTTTTTATTTTTCATGTCAGTGTTTTATAACAGAGAGAAAGAGAGAGAGGTATGGAGAGATTTTTTAGTAAGTTTTCCGGAAAATATGCTGATTTTCATCCTTGGAAACTTGGTCGCAGACACGGAATGGAGAGATTTTTCCTAGAAAATTTTCAGGCCTGATTTCCACTCCAGCTATTGGAGAGTTTCAGGGATTACAATTTATCGGAAGATTACTGTATCAGGGATATTTTCCAGTACCACCAGGTGGCCAATTACATGTGTATACAGTAATGTGTGTACAGTAATCCCTTGATTTATGTGACACACTTGCATTCTTGTAGACGGTCTTCACTACAATTTCATAAGGTGAAAAAAATCATCTATATATACAGGAAGATATGGAAATTTATTTATAACAAGCTCACCTATAAACATACAACAAATTTCTGGGTCAACAATCCAAAATACTGTCCTACCATTGCTGTGTTTGAAGTATCAAATTTGTATTCATAAAACTGGACTAAGTTGTACAAAACAATCTTGAAAAAGCAATGCATTTACCCCAGTGTTAGGAAAAGAAATATAAGTTAACCCTTTAAAGAAATGTATTATTTTATATTTACTTTATTTGGACATTTGACATAGTTTGTGATAAAACAATACCTTTACCAGGAACAGTAAATGGAATGCCCTTGTACATGGCTACTTTGTTA
Source organism: Homarus americanus (assembly GCF_018991925.1). NCBI lineage: Eukaryota > Metazoa > Arthropoda > Malacostraca > Decapoda > Nephropidae > Homarus > Homarus americanus. The sequence continues at coordinate 108,110 of NW_024730425.1, forward strand.
GCATCAGTCTTCAAGTCAGGGGCACAAGTTTCAAATATTTTCTTCTTTGGATTGAGGACGGCATCAGGGTTCCGAGTGTATCCTTCAAACTCTATAAGGTCACCTGGTTGGCTACCTGCTGGTGGTGCCAATATCTCCACCTAATACAAAAGAAATTTCAGTGACTAGGAAAGTAGGACAATATAATGACACCACAAAACAGTAATACCATAAGTCCACTGGGACATCTAAAAACAAGAGAGACTTTATCCTATAGAGAAAAACATTCAGGCAACAAGGAAAGTGATGCTGAAAATGTGGATAAATTCCATGAATGGTGCAATTGGTACATAGTGAACTGACATGCTAAATCTGGTTAAAGTAATCCATAAAGTACAGCTACAGTACTGTACTAAATACCAGAAAAATAAAGTGGACCAAAAGTAAACATGCAACACAGAGGAGTGCTTGTCTATCAGTAGTGTGATGTAAATATGAATAACTTTGAGCTGACTTAACTACCTTGTATCTCAAAAAATTACATAGAATGCCACAAGTAACATGGCATGGTGGGCTGCAGCTAGGTGTGGTGACTTGAAAATGTACTGTACAATCCCACACACACAAAGCCACATGCTTCTACCCAAACCATCTCCCATACACTTCACATCTTCTGCTACTGAGAGTATTTATACAAAACTATATGCTTTAAAAGGTAGGTGTACCCATCAAAAAAGGTATCGCGACCCTCTGGTCCAATGAAAATTGGAATGACAAGTACATACAGGCCACAAATGTTTGGTTAGTACCACTTGACTATACAGTATAGACCTAATCTCCTTTATTGTGCAGTATTCTGTGATTTAGACTACAGTACTGAAGTAATACAGTAAGTACTAAGCCTAATATTTGCAATGAAATAAACAGTCAAGTGCTCTGTACTGTAGTTCTTTAATGATATATGATTACGGTGTCATTTATAGCATACAGTAGGAAAGGATTATTGAGACCTTTACAGAACGGTTGCCATTTCCCAGATAATATGTACAGTATTTATGAGAGAAAACCAACACTTAGCAAAATGGCTGATGGAAATAATTAGGAGATTATGTGGTATTTCTCTTCTATCCTTTGGTTATATCAATTTAATTCAAAGCCTTATCCTTATATCCTTATGGATATCTATATCTCCTTTAGTTAGAGGATCTTGAGAATAAATTATAGTTTCGTTTCATGGGATTCGATATGTATTTGACTCTTTATTATGCAATCGAAACAAGTGGTATGTAAGTTGCAGACAATTCATTCTCCAACAATCATCCAAATGAAATGGAAGGCAGACACAGAAACGAATCATCCAAGGCAAGCCACTAAATGACTTGTACACCCAACATAAAGAATTATCTGGTAAAGAGAGCAGGCATCCCAACACATACCCAGGGAATAAGTCAAAATACTTCATCCTGTGGTCCAGAAGGTAAAGTACAGCAAGGGTCATGATACATTTTTTGCTGGGTGTACATATTCACATTCAAAATAATAACATCATTTACACTTGAAACATGCAAATTAAGTTTATTTCACTACTACTACTTCAATCATAAAGAATTTTACACCAGTAAATGATGATGATGATGAAATCAATAAAATGACTTTCAGGGATTAATATCACTGCACTACCATTTCTGCAGAAAATAAACCATAGGAAGTAATTATCAGTTGCTCAGAAATGAGGAACTAATTCAGAAATTCAATTTTATAACCAAGAGTGGAACTAAATGACCAATGAATTATAGAAAGGCAGTGAATTGGAAACTTGGAAGGCATACACTTGAAATTAAAGATGGCAGCCTGCAACAGTGGCAAAAGCAATGACTAGGTACCTCCTGTCACTAAAATAAAACCTTGTATTCCACTCTCCAAATTGTCAATAGGGGTACAGTATGGTGTGATGGCCAAGCCCCCTAAACTGGCTAACATGCAGTATTCCCTTAAAGCTCGCTGGGATTAGGTAAAATGGACCCTGTGAGAAAGCAAAATCCATCAGATTTTCATGCCAGTCCCAGGACGGTACAAAATGCATAAATAAATAGCTATATGCACATGTATAATAACATTATGTATGCATTAGACAATACAGTATAATAAATATGAAACAAATAAACATGAAATAACACTGTTTGGACATAAGGTCCACACAGTGATAGTTATTTGTGGTAGCAACAATGCAAAGACAATACAGGTTGACAATCCCTTATCCGAAACCCTTGGGACCAGATGCATTTCAGTTTTTGGAATTTTTCGGATTTCAGAATGTTTTTTTTTTTTTTTTTACAGGGATCAGCCCACCCGGGCACAGCAGGTCACTGACTCACATTGGGGCCTGGGGACTAAAATATAATAATAATAATAATAATAATAATAATAATAATAATAATAATAATAATAATAATAATAATTCATAGGTCTAGGTCATGTTTCTCACTTTTGATCTTTTTTTCATTCTTGTATTTCTTTATTATTATTATTATTTCATAATACAGTATTATTGTTATTATTACTATTATTATTAGAGTTATCATTCTTATTTTATTTTTGTGTATTTTTTATTAAAATTTTTATTTACTATGAATAATTATTATTATTACTGTACCTGTATTATCATTATTATTATTACCTGTATTATTATAATTATTATTACTATTACATTTTCACCCCCAGGCCCCGATGTGGGTCAGTGACATGTGCCCGGGTGGGCTAATACCCATACAAAAAAAAAAAAAAAAAATTGCTCCCCCCAAAAATTTCGGTTTTCAGAGCTTTTCGGTTTTCGGAATTTCGGATAAAGGGTTGTCAACCTGTACCTCTGAAACGTCAGCTGATCTGGTGCACAGGATGTAAACAATACCTGTACTGGACAGGTCCTAGTGAACGTGCCTGGTACCGATAAGTAATTGCAATGTGTATACTGTAGGTACCTATACGTATAATTATATCCTTTTATATTAAATTTGGTAAATTTTATTAATAATACTAACAAATGTTTGACAATTAAATAGGTCCATGAAATGAAAGTGTGCTATGGTAGTAAGAAACATGATAGCATATAGCCAGTGATTTGGCTTTGCCAGTACAGTAGGCTATAAAATCTGCAAAAAAAAATACCTTGCTAATTATAGGGTGCATCTTATGACCTGGGAAATATGGTGTACTGTCCTGTAGTGTTGACTCCTCTTGATCCCTGGCACACAGCCTCAGATTTATTTTATTTATTTTCCATGGCAATCCATGAGTTTCTGAGGTACACAAGCTTTAAAACCGCAAGCTTTAAGGGAATACTGTAACAATGAAAGCCACCTGGCCAGACTGTTAGAAAATATGATCAGTCCTCCATTTCTAACCCTGTAATATCCCTGATAATTACATTTCAATTCATACCAATCTCAAAGCCTTTCATTGTTATTAAACTCTTCACTATAGGGATGCCACTTTAATATTTTACAGTACTTGGCTAATGCCAGACAATTTTATTCAGCACAGAAAGGACTCCATACACAAGGGATAACAAACTTCATTATTACTTATGTATTTCAAATATTCCTGCAATACAGTAAAATCTCTCTCTCCAAAAGACAAACGTACCATCAACTTACCTTGTCAGGAGTAGATGCACACATTATCATGGCCTCAGAAGCAATGCCACGCATATTGGCTGGTTTCAGATTACACAGTAACACTACCACGCGGTTCTGCATTTCCTCCAATGGGATGTGTCTTACAAGTCCAGATATAACTGTGCGTATCTTCTCCTCTCCAACATCAACCTGGAAATAAATTAACCATATTAGAGAGCTGGTCATGTACATTTCAGTCACTATGGTAAACCAATTTACCCACAAATTCACCTCCAAATACAATATTTTAATCAAAATAATTCAGCATCACAGCATATTCTTCTGAATACAACTTTGAATTTCCTATGATAAAGCATTTTTCTGGCTGCCAATGCCTCAATAGACCTAACCCATAACATCATCATCGTTTGTTTATTGAAACATTCTGGGGAAATGCAGGGGTTAGGTCAGTGTTACGGTCATCTCCCCTTTCCCTCAATATTTGTTTCAGTTACCCGCTGTCCATACGTGCCAATTATTAGTTACGCTGTACATTCTTGACCGTACGCGGGAAGCAGCGCGGGGAGGGTGCGCAGTAGGTCGCTCTTACATTATCGCTGACGTCATATGACGTATCTGGCTGTGATTGGGCCACGCATCCTTACCACCCACGCATTCCCTCCGCCACTAACTGTGATTGGTCTAATGTAATATGACGTGCCCTGCCACCAGAGGGAATAAGTCACTGACTTTAGGTGCGCCAGTCTCATTGTCCTCGGTCTCCGCATATACTGTTCTCTCTTGTGCCCGCTAATCTGTTCAACAATTGCGTCTGTTGGACCCCCACCACCCCAGAAAAACCTTGAATTACCTGGATCAAGCCGCCCCAAGCCCAAGAAGGTGCGACACGCCTTAAGCTACGAAGTGAAATATAAAATCGTTCAGGAGTTAGAAAAAGGAATGAGGCAGGTCGATATGGCGCGACAGCATGGCATTAAAGAATCTACGATCCACACCATCAAGAAGGATGCCGCCAAGATAAAAGAACACATGAGCATCACAAAGTCTGCAGGTACCTCGTTGGTCAAGTATTGTCAGAATAAGGTGCTGCTCAAGAGGGACAATTTATTGGTGAGCTACTTGATTCGTCAAGCAAGAAGGAACATGGCGGTCGACACGCGGGCAGTGCAGGACTACACGAGAGAACTGTACGTATCAGTGGCGAGAAAGATGGGAATTGCAGAGCCCAAACCCTTCACTGCTTCCGCTGGGTGGCTGCAAAGGTTTAAACGTCGTAACAAGATCACGAACGTTGAAATTGTTGGTGAAGGAGCAAGTGCTGACCGTGCTGCGGCAATGGATTTTCCTCCATTCTTATGAGAAATTATGGAGGAAGGACAGTACACCGACGACCAGGTGTTCAACATGGATGAATCCGGGTTCTTTTGGAAGAAATAACTTTCCAAGACATTCGTAGTCAAGTCTGCCAGCAAGTGTAGGGGCCGGAAGTTGCAGAAGGAGTGCATCACCGTCCTGTTCACCGCCAATGCCTCCGGCACCTGTAAGCTCAAGTTGTTTGTGATCCGCAAGCCGCACACCTACAAAAACATGGACATGAGCATGTTAAATGTCCACTGGCTAACCTCAAGGAAGGTGAGGATGTTCACTGGTCTGTCCCTCTCCTGGTTTGACGACGGTTTCGTCCTGACGTGAAGAAATTCTGCGCGTAAAATAATGTGCCATTCAACATTCTGTTGCTCCTTGACAACACACCAGGACACTCGCCTCTACTGTTGGATCGTCACCCCAATGTAAAAGTGGTCTTCCTTCCCCCCAACACTACGTCGTTAATCCAGCCCATGGATCAGAAGTTGATATGTAACTTCAAGGCTGCTTTCTCCGCAAAGAAGTATAATCTCTTGAACGACTTCACCAACACCAAGGATGAGTTGCGGAACCTTCTGAGTGGCACCGATAGCGAGAGCGAGGATCCAGAACAAGAGATGGCGGAGCATGAAGTGCGAGCCAAACAGTTTTGGAAGATGTTCAACGTCAAGAAAGCTGTTGATTTCTTGGTAGAGGCATGGGGGCAGCTGTCTGTGGCAACGATTCGTCACGCGTGGCGGCATGTGTTGCAGGGTATCCCAGGTGGGAGGCAGAGTCAAGCGGTGGCTGGAGAGGCTCAGTCTGTTGCTGTGGCATTGGGCATTGCAAGAGAGGCTGCACAGTGTGTTAGAGCTGCAGGCTTCTCCGAGACCACCAACGATGACATCCTGGGGGTAATCAGGCAACCTGAGGTGACTGCGGACGAGTTGTTGGAAGATGATGACGTCAGTGAGGAGGCAGGTGGTACGGCAGAACAAGAACAGAAATTAACACATGGTGATGTAAAGGAGGCCATCGAGTTGACCGAGAAACTCAAGCTCATCCTTTCCAAAGACCCAGTGAATCACCGATACGAAGTCTCCAATAACCATCTGTTGCAATCTATTGAGCTGTATATCCAGATGTATCACAACCACATCAATGCTAGCCGTCAATGTAACATAACCGAGTTCTTCGCCCGCAACCCACCACAGCCAGCTCAAGTCAGTGATAGTGACAGTGACGATATGGACTTTGAGGGGTTTGTCAGGGAGGCCCTGCTAACCTCTGTGGTGGATAGTGATACAGGTGATTCACCTGAGGGCCACTAATATGCCCTCTGCCTCGGAACCAGCCCCCATCCCCGTGTGCCCAGCCATCTCTTCTACTAACGTAAGTGTTAAAAACCTTGATATTTCTCTTATACCTGTACAGAATATTATTCTCTTATATATTGTGTGTGTGTGTCCATACCATCATAAAATTAAGATGTTATTTTTACTACAACATACGTATTGTGTCGGAAAAAGTGTAGTCTGGGGGGTCGGCCCAGTCTCTATTTCAATTAATCCCATATGTTCTGTTATTTCGTTTAGGCGTTCCTCGTTTTACGCGGACCTCCACGAGTTTAATTGACTGCGTAAATCGAGACTATACTTTTGTGTTTCTCTAGAATTACAGAGGTTGCTTGACATAGCTGCAGTTCTATGTTAATATAATGCCAAAAGTAAACTGTTTGTTAAAAAAAATTTTCTCTCATTTCAACATAGTGTTGCCCCGGATCAGTGTTCACTGTTTGGATCCAAGATCATTCAATGGAATCAGCCATATACAGTACTGTACATCCAAACATAATATTATGTAGATAATGTAGTAAGGGTGCTTAAATTGAGCTACTGTTCTGTACTTTAATTGTAAAGTGGAATATACTATAAATTACAAAATAACTACTGCATCAGATATGTTAATGGAATAAAAATCTTATTACAAATATGGGATCCATTATCTGGTGTCCTCCTACATCCAGGAGGAGCCAAAAACCTGTTACCAGTACTATAACTATGAGTAGAAATTTTAAATACGTGTGCCACTGAGGCTACTTCAGGTTAGAAGAGCAGTTTGTGCAAACACTTGTGTTCCACCTGATTCTAATACATTTTCAGCCAAGAGTAAGCATTTCTCACTAGGTATTACTGTAAGTAGAAAGGTGATTTATTGAAACATCTAGATAAAGACGGCTCAGCAAAATGTTTGAGTGAGGAATATGGTGTTGGTACATCCATTATTGATGATCTTAAGAAGGAAAATGATAAAACATTTCAATTCTATAGATGATCTTAAGAAGGAAAAAGATAAAATACAGTATTTCAATTCTATGGCAATATTGTCATACCAAGCTAACCACTTCAGGCAGTGAACATAATATCTTGTACTTCTCAAAAAAAAAACAAGCAGCACCAGAGAAAATACTGTACTTGGAATGTCCTTATGAAATAATGCTTTTTTCTTTCTTTTCATGTGAATTTGAGTAAATATTGAGGTGATGTAGTGACCACTGGTGGATAACTATGGTGGTGGTGTGTAGGATGATTATTGTTCTGGTGAAAGGGGAGTACTGTACAGTATTAAAGTGATGTGGGGGTGATTAAGGTGGTGTGTGGGAACGACTCGTAATATAGTGATAATAAACTTCATCACGAATCGTGAATTTGCAAACAATGAATTTAATACTTTATAGAAAAAATAGGGTATGGTACCACGGCTACTGAGATTATAATTTCGTCAAAATATTTTGGGTTAAAAATGATAAATGTTTCAGATATGGTGTTGATGTTTATATGGAGCAAGTACTGTACTGTTTTTGTAATGCAAATAAAAATTTTCTAACAAAAATAGTTTTCTCTATGCATAATTCAAGTCCGAGTATATAAATAAACATGTAACCATCATCACTCAGGATATTATAGTCTACCCTAGTGAAACCGTCTTCTTCAATACAGAACAAGAGTAAAAATTACCCAGCAGTAATTGGGAGCCTGGATGTTAATTGCAATTACATATTTTTTATATACATTCCTCATCATTTGAGGCTATTAGGGACTAGGGTCATATGTATATTGTAGTACAGTACCAATAAATGTGAGGAATAAATAAAAATTATAATAAAAAATAAAATAAAAGAAAAAATACAGCTTTGCCGGATGGCACGTTTCACTACACATGGGGCACCAGAGCGGCTGAGATCCCCAATGGTGCTCCCTCTTCCTCCCCCCACGATCCGTACACGTTCGATATGATTATTCCCTTTACCCTTTAGACTACAGTACTGTGTATATATACAGTAATCATCATTATTTTTTTTTTTTGACACATTCAGCATGAACAATTGTGTGTGCATGTAACAGAGTAAATAAAAATATACTGTACAGTATATCTACTCAAAATTACAATTTGAAAAATAATAATACAGGTTGACAACCCTTTATCCGAAATTCCGAAAACCGAAAAGCTCTGACAACCGATTTTTTTTTTTTAAACAGGGATTAACCCATCGGGGCCTGGGGGCGAATATGTAATAGTAATAATAATTATAATAATAATTATTCATAGTAAATAAAAAATTTAATACAAAATACACCCAAATAAAATAATAATAACAATAATACTGTAATAATAAAATAATAATAATTAAGAAATACAAGAATGAAAAAAAGATAAAAAGTGAGAAACACGACCTAGACCTAAGAATTATTATTATTATTATTATTATATTCCCCCCCCCCCCAGGCCCAAATGTGGGTCAGTGACTTGTGTCCAGGTGGGCTAATACACACACATAAAAAAAAACTAACCATTCTGTAAACCGAAAAATTCCGAATTCCGAAATGCCTCTGGCCCCAAGGATTTCGGATAAGGGATTGTTAACCTGTACCTATACAGCTCACAGCTTGGGCTGGTAGGGGGAGGATGAAATAAAAAATTCTTGACTCCGCACCCCCCCTTCCCCTCCTACGATCTGCACACTAACTCCCACGAATGTAAGAAATGTTTATTCTCTTAATGGTTTTTACCTTATAATAACCATTAATTTTTTTCCACATTCTGTATGAACGATTGTGTGTGAATGTAACAGAGATAAAAAAAAATACCGTAATCACAGTAAAACCACGCAAGTGCAGAAAAAGGCTGCAAAACAGTGATGATGAAGATGGTGGAATATCTATACAGTATTTATGAATCTGAACAAAACCAAAATGTTAAAAGTTTTTGCCAAATCAGTAAGGGCTAAACAATCCGGGGGTTGTTCAGGCACAAATCACCCCAATTACCAACATGTATTATGAGAAGCTGCTTGGAGGGGAGTGTAAGCCAAAAAAGCATTGGTCATCAGGGGATGCCCAGTGCAACAGACTTATACAAACTTTTCATACACCTTGGATTCTTTGTGACTGATCCATCTTGATTTGTCAGTGAAATTTCAATTTCCATCCATTGTCCTTTCACATAGCATTCCTCTCAACTTTGTGCAGTACAATATGTGATAAATTATTTAGTACATTTCATATGTAAACTCATAAACTTTAAACAATAAAGTTTAATTCATATATTATTTTCAGTTGGGGAAATATGTTCTTACACCTCCTGTGGTAACCCGTGTCTCCAAACAGCCAACCTACAGTATTGAACCTATGGCATTCCTATCCACAAATCACATCCGTTGTTACATGACCAATACCCTTTCATTCATAAATAGTGATACTACTACTATGATGGTGCCGTTTGGAGAAACAGGTTACCAGAGGGGGTGTAGGAACACATTTCCACAATTGTACCTAGTATAATTCTTTCCCTAATAACAATATATTTTATCCCCTTCACTATGAGGACACCACTTTTGATATTTTATTTGGCTAACATCAGATGATTTTATTCAGCAAAGAGAGGGCCCCATACACAAAGGATTAAGAAGATTAAAAAAAAAGAAGCCATACAGGTACCTGAGAAACATAGAGTGTATCAGCATCAGGGTGCTTCTTTGCAGACACAATTCTCCCAACTCTGAAGTCTAAACGTGAAACATCCACAGGACCTTCTTCTTGTTTCTTTCCTCCTCCTCCTCCTGCCTTTTTCTCTTTCTTCTCTGATTTTTTGTCACCTTTCTCCTATAAAGTAAAACCAGTTAAGAAAAACACAATATCAATGAAGGCTCAAAGGTGGCTTGCTAATGTTATCCCATTTATCAAGTTTATATACAGTATAATAAAACTAATCAATACCATGTTATCAAAAACACCATCAGTTGCTTTTGGGTACTGATGATTTCAATAACAACTACAGTATACTTCAACTGATACAGTCAACATAAATGATGAATATGATGACTTCATTAGTATTGAATCATGCTATTGGTATATCTAGGGTCTACAATACAGTATTGATAAATTTAAATCTACAATATAGATTAGCCCACCTGGGCACAGGTCACTGACCCACATGAGAGACTTGGGGGGCAAAAATATAATACAGGGTAATAATAATAATTTGTTGCCTATCCATTGGTATTCCAACAAAACCGAGAGAGTGACTGCTTTCATTACAGAAGACTGGCAAGTACACTGCTTTAGCTGTTTAAGTTGAACAGTACAACAGAGAAAACAAGTTGGCATCTAAGGCCTTTCTGCTGGTTGTTAATACACCTGAAGTGCAACTAAACTTTCAAGTTGTGCTTTTGCTGCCAAATACTATACAGTACCTCCATTCTAAAACCCTTAGACCATAAGGTGATCACATCTTTGAAATATTTCATTTACACTGAACATTTACATAGTTACCATACTTGAAGAGAGACACAGATCAGACAAGTCAGAAAATGTTTTATCATGCATAGGATCAGGAAAATGTTTTATCATGCATTGGATCAGGTAATAACCATGAAATGAATGGAGTTTGGAGATAATACGAATATGAGAAACAAGATGCTGACACTGCCTGAACAGTGTAATTACATTTAACAAATCTGTTTTGTGGCATACATATATTAAGAATAGAGTGGTGGTGGTGGTGGTGGTGGTGGTGATGATGATGATGGTGGTGGTGATGATGATGATGGTGGTGGTGATGATGATGGTGGTGGTTGTGATGATGGTGGTGGTGGTTGTGATGATGGTGATGATGGTGATGGTGGTGATGGTGATGATGATGGCATTATAGCAGTTAATGCACTACTGACTATACTTTACATAAACTTGCCCTCGGTGCAATGTCTTTTACTTTATGTATGTACTGTACAGTGAACAACGAATCTTTCTTCCTAGTTTTGAACAAATGTACCATGGAATATTCAAGATTTCCAACAAGCTCTCTGGGAACCTTTTGAACATATGGTGGGCCTGGAGAGGACTGATCCTCAGTTTCCAAGAACATACCAGTAATCTAATTATGTACAGTACAGTGGTCCCTCGGTTAACGAACGGTTCGATTAACAAAATTTTGGTTAACAAATTAGCTCTCATAAGGATTTTCAGTTCAATTAACAAACAAAACTTTGATTAACGAAATCCTTACGACAAATACGTTTTGTTGTGCGCATCAGCTGATCGGCTAGTCCACCAATAGAGTAATTGGTTCTATGTTTACATTCGTTTCCAGTGAAGTAAATATCAAGAAAGTTGGTCTCTTGAATATTTCTGCATTTTTTTTATATTAAAATTATTGGTCTTTCTGAAATTGTTAACATATTAATAATATATACAGTACAGGGAACAGTTTTTGTGTGCCCATCAGCTGATTGAATCATCCAACAACCCTTCTCAGTTTAACTTTGTTTACAGTGGAGTGAACATCGATTTTGTTGGTCTCTTGAATATTTTTGCATATACTGTACACATTAAAATTATTGGTCATTCTGAAATTTAGTTAGCATATTGATAATATAAAGTGCAGAAATTAATATGAAACATGAAGAAAGCATTAGAACCAATGCACTCTGTAAAGAATATGGCATGTCATCATCGACTGCCTCTACAATCAGCTGTTTGATATGTAAACAAAGCTGCTGGTAATACGACATACTGTACACACCTCAAATTAAGTTAAATAATGTATTCTATTGAACAGTACTGTATTTAGTTTATATTTAATGTTTTGTTAATTCTATTACCAGTATACAGTACTTTGTATGTACCTTTTCTGTGAGTTGGAACCAATTACCCAATATCCCAATGAAATAATAGATTCAGTTAACGAACGACTCTGTGGAACGAATTGTGTTCGTTAATCGAGGGATCACTGTACTGAGAAATGTTGTAATATAAATGTATTGTGAAATATATAATTTACCACATTAACCCTCCCGCGCATGATGACGCAATTCACGTCACATTCATGATAAGACCAACTTCATGGTGACTCAAATCGAGTCACTAAACATTAACCCTTAAGCCCCGAGTTAGGGTGCTGGTGGCAGAACCCCCCCACCCATAATAAAAAAAATAATAATAGCTGGTCTTTTGTTTCTCAAAAGTACTAGTTCTTCTAAAGAATTCACTAGTACTCGAAACACTACAAAGTAAAAAACTTGAAAATAAAAAGAAGTACTGTACTCCAATAAAAGATCACAAAAAGTGACAGTTCAACTTCTATCATTCATATACCCTTAAGTTTTAATACAAACACTACCTAAACCCTGTAATTTTCCACCATTATATCCTACAAAATAAGAAAGGTCTTAAGTTGTTTCTTAAGGGTCTCCACATAAGTCATCTGATTCATGGGTGCAGGTAACCACCCAATTGTACAATCTGGGTGCTGTACTGGAGGAGGATCAAGCAGCAAGACACTTATACTAACCAACAGAATTTTTAAAAAGTACAAAAATACTGACACAAATTAAAAGTAGAGTACAGTAGGCTCTCGCCAATAACGACTTCCACAATAACGTTTTCGACAATAACGGTAAGTTACAATAGATACCCATTTTCGATAATATCGTCTGGATTCTCTTGAATAACGGAAATTTCGCGGGAAGCGTCCGAGCGCATCAATGATAGCATTTGTTTGCCGCCATGTTGATGACGTAGTTGTCCACTCCGCCTCACTCTCACTGTCACACACGCTCAGTGGAATACAGCGCTGCGCCCACGTGTGAGATTTTCGCCTCTATAACCAGTGGTTGTTAGGGTCGGTGATCAATAATGGCTTCCGCATTTTTGCCTGTGGGGGCTAGGGGAGGTGGTGGAGGGAGTGATTTGCCACCTGAATGACTGGGAACTTTTAAAGTGAGGAAATTGAACTGTCCTGAGTCTACAGTGCGAAATATTAAGAGGAACTTAGAGGAGACCAAGAAGAGTATTGTGCTGGCTAAAAATATTTCGGTAGTGATGGAAATGCGAGGCGAGCTATGAATGATAAAGGCGATAGAAACAGGTTGTTAGTGATAACAGAGCATTTTCTTGTGAAATGGTTAGCTTGTAGAATGAAAGACAGTGCAAGTGTTAGCGGCCCTCAGATACGGAACAATCATCACACCAAGCACCTCAAAAACTAAGTGTTATATTACTCAAACTCTTTATTTTGATGATTGAACAGCAATTCTTTTTATTTCAGCTAACAATAAGTGTTAGGAGGGCTTCAAGGGGAAACAATGAGTGAAATTCTTGTGCCAGCGGCACCAATAAACCCTTTTTACATGTACATATTTTAATGTCACACAAATAACGTTTTCGCTAATAACGGTGTTTTTCAGGCATCTATTAAATGTTATTGGTGACAGCCTACTGTACTGTATACAATTTGGGAAAAATAATAGAAGATATTCCAATTTTTTTTGCCAGCCTAATTACTTCTCGTATCAATTTTTTATTTCACCAGTATATAGCATAAAAATGTCCCCTTATTGTCATCTAACACTTAATGTCCTTAAGTGGTTATTTGTTGGATAAAATTAAAGTTAATTGTATTGAAAACTGTAATTCATGACTTAACATCATCGAAATTATTTTTTTTTGTGGTTTCAAGTGAAAGAGCAATCAATTTTACATAGTATGTACAGTGGTCCCTCGGTTAACGAGTTACCTCCCACAAGATTCTTAAATTCGGTTAACGAGCAACCCCTCGGTTAACGAGTTTCTTACGAGCCGATCTCAACAAGTTTTGGCTTGCACTGGGCGGTTCAACCAGCTGTAGTATTAGTCCGCCAATACATTAATCGGTTCTAGGGCTTAAATTCCTTACTATTTTAGTATATATCAAGAAGTTTATACTATTCAATAATTTTAAAAGTTTAATATTAAATTTTTTAGTCATTTTAACAATTATTGAACATAATTGAAGGTAAAGTGACTAGTTTAATGTGCGGCATCCAGCCTCTTAACACAGCAAACAGGCGTTAGTGTCTCTCTGTTTTCACTGGAGGTAACATCTTGCTTGAGACTCTCTTCAACTAAATGCTTTTTTTCTGTGTTTCCAAGCAAATTATTGGTCATTTTGAAATTTATTTTACATATTGACAATATATAGCAAAGTGCAGTGTTATTTTAAAGAAAATATTCTTTATTTACAACAAGTTTAACTTTGAAAAGCATGTGTTGACATTGTTTGAATCCAGCAGGGGGCCTAAGAGATCAAGAAAAGCGATTTCAATCCAAACCAAGCAGGAAATCATAAAAAAACATGAACAAGGCATTAGAACAAATGCGCTATGCAAAGAATATGGCATGTCGACATCAACTGTGTCGACAATTCTTGCACAGAAAGACAAATTTAAAGAAGTGAAAGTGAGAGACAAATCTACAAGAGTGTTTAAAAGTAGATCCCTAATTGCAGAAACTGAGAGGTTACTTATCATCTGGATTAGGGAAAAACAGATGAAAGGTGATTCAGTTTCTACTGAATTCATTTGTGAAAGAGCCAGGGAGATTTACGAACATTTAAAGACAGATCAACCTGGTTCTTCAGGCACAGAATTTGAAGATTTTCAGGCCAGCAAAGGCTGGTTCGAAAAATTTAAGAAAAGAAGTGACATTTTCAGTGTTGTTAGGCATGGTGAAGCTGCTAGTGCTGATAAGGAAGGGGCACCAAAGTTTTTAGATGAATTTAAAAAACTGATGGAATTTATTGGAAGTCCAACCGTAAGGCATGGGTGACAAGACAGCTCTTTAATGAATGGGCTGTTGATGTGTTTTGCCCTTCTGTCAAGAGCTACCTAACCACCAATAAACTCCCTTTAAAGGCTCTTCTCCTCATGGATAATGCTCCTGGTCATGACCCTGACCTTGCCAGAAATTTGGAGTAACAATTTGACTTTGTGAAAGTGTTGTTTTTGCCTCCAAACACTACATCAATCATACAGCCAATGGACCAGAATGTGATCAGCAACTTCAAGAAGTTGTACATGAAGAAAATGTTTAGGAGGTGTCATCAGGCAACTTCCACTGATCCTGAACTAACACTGAAACATTTCTGGAAGACACAATTCAACATCCTGGAGGCTGTAAAATTGATTGTGTCATCATGGCAAGAAGTCTCCACTAGATCCCTCAATTCTTCATGGAAAGCACTGTGGCCATCAGTAGTCCATGATTTTGAGGGATTTGAGGAAGAAACAGAGTTGGACCAGGAGATTGTGTCCATTGGTCAGTCATTGGGCCTTGAAGTGGAGGAGGAGGATGTGGAAGAGCTTGTGATGTCTCATGAGGAGGAACTTACTCCTGATGACTTGAAGCAACTGGATGAGAAGTTACAGGTAGAGGCTGACAGTGGTGAGGAGGAAATTGAAAGTGATGACCATATGTCAGCTAAACAGTTGAAAGATGTGATTTACTACTGGGAGAAGTTCAGGGAACTGGCTTCAAAGCACCCAGAAGTGGAAAAAACTGAACTAACTTTGTGTCATGTTGAGGACTCAGTGGTCTCCTTCTTTAAACATAAGTTAATGGTGAGGAGGACATGCCCCACAGACCACAATTGACACTTTCTACAGTAAAAGGCAGAGGGAACAAGATGCTATCCCTCAGCCTTCCACTTCAAGAAGGAGAGAGGATGTTCATGGTGGAGAATCTGTCAGTCCAGAGGTTCCTGACATTTTCATGGAAGGTGACTCACCTTCCAAGAAGCAGTAAAATGCCTCTCCTCCACCTCCACTTCCTTCTCTTCTCCCTTCTCCTCCTCCACCTCCCACTTCAAATTCACATCATCATCATCATCCAAGAGCCTTCTACATACACACCTCAAAGTAAGTGAACTTTTCTACCATTTTTGTTGAATTTAGGCAATTTTCGGTGAGCTGGAACCAATTACCCAAAAACCCATTGAAACAATGGTTTCGGTTAACGAGATTTTCGGCTAACGAGCAACCTGCTGGAACGGATTGTGCTCGTTAACCGAGGGACCACTGTAGTTGGTTTCATACTAAGAAAATAAACAGGTTGCAGAGTGAAAATTTTATCTGAAAGAAAAAAGATACAGAGCGAGTGTTAATATATAACAGTTGTATATTAATCAATTTCACCTGACTATATTTTACCTTGTTTTGCTTATTTGTCTGAGGGGCAGGTGATGCCTGCACTGGTGGGGAAATCACATCTGCCTGGATCTGAGGATCACAAGCAGAACTTGATGGTGTCATCTGGCTTGTGAAGTCATAATACTGTGGAGAAAAAACTACTAAGTAATCTGAAAATCAACTGCTGTACTAATAATTGGGATAAACTGTATAGCTACAAGAGCTATGTATAAATTTTGCTAAATATCCTATTAAATTACCTTTACTTTGTCATCTTTGTGATTTGTTGGCATGTCAGCTGCTGAAGTGGTTAGTAAGTTCTCTGTTGCACACTGTTGGTAAACAGCTAGGTACTGTACCAGGCATGTATAAGCTCTTGAATGTACCTGAACAATTTACAGTCTTTGACAAGCCTAGACTGAAAGGTGCACAAGCTCAGAGATGTCCTAACTTTCGCTGGCAGGTTAGTCTAAAAATTCAATCTCTTATACCTACCCAAAACTTAACTCTGACAATTTTCTGTATAAATATATCCTTAACTTGAGGTTGTGGTCTCTAGTGGGGTGATCATACATGGACTTCAGATACCATGTACAGTACAGGCAGTCCCTGATTTAAGAAGATCCGGTTCATAAAAAACCCTCAGGGCTTCCTGTACCAGACCTGGTCAGTTTATAAAGGCAATTAAACTAAAAGCAATATACAATACCATACCATACAGTATCATGAATGATTAGCTAAACTAACACTGTAATAAAATATTTGTACCATGAACTGGGGACATTTTGGACATTATATAAGTAAAAAGCCATAATGCAATGTTAGATAGCTGCTAGACAACATAAGCAAACAAAGATCTCTTGACAGCAAAACATTTCCTTGGTACAGTATTACGTATTTTTCCATGCAAATATATCTTACTATTTTATGGTGTAAGTACTGAAAGGTAACCACTGACTAAAATAATTTTTTTTAAAGGAAAATCATAGCGCATAGTTTTATTCCATGTGTAAATATTTATGTTAATATACAGTACATCATGAAAACTGAAAGAAAAGGGAGGAGGGTGAGATCTACATTCTAAATATACTGTATGCTCAAATTTGACATCGAGGGGTGTCTATAATTTATTCACCTGATTATGAAGCTCAATAATTTTACTGTAAAAGATAACTTAAAACAGTTTGCTGCAATTAATAAAGCAACCTCAAGTGATCCTTTGACATGTATTTGGCACACATAACTGTACTTCAGTAAACCACAACAAGGGCCTCTCTGGTAGCAAGTAGAATATCAAGACGGTAGCTGATTTCATTCCGTTTTATGAGATCTTTTACAGTAAAATCTTTATTGAGGTTCATAATCAGGTGATTAAATTATAGTACAATATACAGTATACTGTACAGGGATGAACAATAATTTCTTTTAAATACCAGTACTGTATACAGTATTGCATACACTGGACTGGATTGGTCTGTAAGGTTATGTAATGCTGTTTTTCTGTTTTAATCGGAGCAAAATTTTCGGTTCTTAAAACATGTTCCAGGCACAAAAAACATCTTTGTTAATTTATATGTCAACTCTACGCAGCTTATATGCCACACAGACTGCAGGGCTCGAAATTCTTAACCAGAAACTTCACTGGGTCCATCCTTCATCCCACCTTAAGAAACACACAAACCTGGCAAATGGAGGTCAGCTAAGGTGTAAAGTTAACTTTTACCCCCGAACACGTTACCATGGATAAATAACTTTAAAATTGGTTTTTCTTCTGTTTCTAAAACATATCCATGCATTTTTTTTTAGTTAGGAATATGATAGGATATATATATGACAGAATATATGCTGATAACCACAAAAGAAACAAGAAAACACGAAGTTCGTGTTTTCTTGTTTCGTTTGTGGTTATCAGCATATACATGGATCACGCACACCTAGATCGAGTTATTTGTATGATAGAATATACGAATAACTCAAATGTTTGAATCCAGCTGCAAAAGAAGATTGTGTGGCAACTTTAACACACTTCTACAGTCCTTATTCTGTCAATGGATACCGAGAGTCACAAATTACTTATTTCGACATTATGGCTCATTATATAGCCTTAAAACTGTGCAACATCATATACATGCCCTACTTAGGCTCATTTCCCAATCATGCTTCACCTGCTCATAAGATACGAGGCTCACACCCTTCCTTCTCCTCCACACACACACACACATTGCAAGTCAGTCCATCACCCACAAAAAAAACATAACAAATAACAGAAATTAATGATAATCGATTCAAGGATAAGCCGGTTAAATAATTGGATAGAGGAGAGGAGCTCAAAGATAGAGGTGGGTGAAGCTGATGGGCCAGTCCCTATTCTTATGTTCTTTTCCTATTCTCATTTGTTCACAATACTGTCTTTCATTTTCTAACTCATAAGTCTAATTTATATAATAATTGCATTCAACACAAAAAAAAACAAACAGACTTTCAGTATACAAATAGAATTAAGTATTAAGAGGATTAAGTTCCTGGGTAGAAATGATCACAAATACATTTTGAAAAGGTTAACATAGAACATTACTGAGTTATATTCAGCCAGCAAGCCACTGTGTTGTGAAGGCCTAACCCAGAAAAATAAGGTCCTATTCCAACTAGGCTAAGCACAGGCAAACATGGTTGTTAAGTGTTGTGACCATTACAGCCCACCTTACGGTCATATTATGGAATGGAGAGGTTTAATCTTTATTTTCTACAATCTATTAAGGCTATTTAGGATATATAATCGACTAACCATAACTAATATACAGTATACAGTATAAATATATACATTGGCGGTTTCAGCCAAAAATTGGATTTTGCTGAAAATCGCAGTACAGGTACTCTTGGAGATGCTGATTCTGAATCCATGGTCCACGATTCAATTGCAGGGTAATTAGTGGCTGTAATGACACTTGCAAGATATTAATTACATTATTTCAATGCTTATTCCTCGCCAACTATGGTTTCTGAGGTGCGATTTAGGTTTTTTGAGTTATTCTGGAATTACTATACTTAATTAGTTAAACCCCGTGTGACCACCGCCCGTGACCCCAGTTGGACTTGCCCAACCTTTGTTAATTCCCAAGTGACCCACTGCCATATAGCAGCTAATCCATCAAACAGACCGTGCCGAACTTGGCCCGTAAACTCACACAAGTTAAAATATTTATATTTTTTACTACCCCGTATACTTTATACTTATTTCACTGTTACATTTTCGTAGTTACTTTCTCTTAGGTGATGAAACAGTAATGAATTGTGTGTGAAGATTATTCTTTAAATAATATTGCTTTATTCACCATAAACTGGCTGCATCTACCTGAACTGCAGGCCACATTAAAAAGAATTTCTCAATCACTCCACGGGCCGCACAAACACATGGTCCAGGCCCTTATGTGCGCGGGTTGCCCATGTCTGCACTACAGTATTATGCTAAAAGGTAGAGCCACACACTAGTGAGGTAGCTAATAATGTTCATAATACTAAATATAAGTAACACTTTCATTAAGCTGCTGAAGGTAGAGCTAGAGATGCCTCTTTATTTTTTGATAATTTGTTGTCAAATTTTTTAACAATAAAACAAAACAATCAAAAAAATGTTCAGGAAAGCTCTAGAGTAACTTGTGGCACTTTACAGTCAATTACTGTATTGTATAATGGGTGTCCCAAGTAGCCCCTGATCTGGGATTGACTTTGGACACCTATAAATGTCTATCTTATAGAATAAGTATGAACTATGAAATATTGCAGTTGTTGGATATTATTAGGCCATTGGCCCATAAACCAATAAGATACAGGGGGTCCTTGCTGTATGTCATTACACTATACATCATTTTGCACTGATGTCGATGATCTATTGAGGAATGCAATTTAAAAATGCTCCACACTTTTTTTCCAAGTTGATATATAATAAACAACATCAGAACTTGTATCTCAGTCCCATTGTGGTCTATCTCGCTGTGGGTAGTAGCGGTTGAGCTTAACATTCAGCATCGACTATGAACAGTACAGTATCTGGATTTATCCTTGCAATTATTCAATAATGATTGACAAGCAGAGTGCAAGTGCAGATGGTGAGGGGAAGAAAAAGTGTATGAGTATTACACTGGATACCAAATTGGACATTGTAAAGCAAAGTAAACAAGGTGAACTGATCTACTACTCAAGGTAAGATAAACAAATCTATAGGTTAGAGATTATAGGTTAAATCTGTTTTAAATTATGTGCATTTTTAGTGTAAAAATGCTTTACAGTTTGAATCATTGTTTAATAACATCACAAATACTTTTTCTATTCTTTAAGTAGAAAATTAACTAAAAAAAAAAAAAAAAAACAGTCCCTATTCCTACCTTACTGCATTACTGTATTTCTTATAGGAGAAAATTTTCCGCTTTGCATTTCATCAGTGACCTAAATGCTCCTATAGTCCCTATCCCCCTATATTTACACGTACAGTTTTATTAGGGTGTCAAATTCACAGCTAAACATTGTTTCGCTTAAAGTCACGCGACTTTGGACCCTAACCTTAAAAACCATCTGAACTCCAGTTCACGGTAGTGTTTCAGCTATCAATGTTCACGAGATCACTAGGTGAAGTAGTGGCAAGACGCTGACACAAGTTATTTCAACACTGATGTGTTTTCTATCCCAGATTTTGATCTGATATCAATGGAAAGAATAAAATGTTTAATGGATACCCAGTAAGTATATAACATTTCTACTTCAGATAAAACCTCACCAGAAATTAAATCCAATGAAAGCAATACCGTATATCTCAAAATGCATATACAGCTCCTCCTTGACTTACGACCACCCAGACATATGACCGCCTGAGTCGTACCAAAATTTTGTTAAATTACGTATTTTCGAGTCCCAACGTCAGTGATTGCGCTGTGTACTGACAAAATTTTCGTTTGTAATTCACTTTAAAATGGCTGGCAAGCTGAAAAGTGAGAGTTTTGTGGTGCTGAGAAGAAAAAGAGACACCCATTTTAAATTTTCTATGTATTATTTAAGCATTTTCGACTTACGACCAATTCAACTTACGACCTGGATTTGGATCCCTAACCCCGTCGTAAGTCGGGGAGCAGCTGTACTATACATACAGTGCAGTAAATCACTACATGGGACAATACTTTTTTTCATAACTTTGGATTTTTGTATAACAGTTCTGCATAAATCGAGGACTCCCTCCAGCTGTTGCAGTAGAGTACTTAAGACTGTATTTATATACTGTACAGTCTTACGATTACCCCAAGCCTGCTTAACCCATACAGTATTATACACATAAACTGGAACACCTACTGATGATGGCTGCAGTCCCTACAGCTAACATCAATTGATGTTGGCCACTGTTTAAAGGTTAAAACAAAGGATAACATTTACTAACAACTATATTGATGACATCAGATGCAAGGCAAAAGACCTTCTACAGACCAGCTAATACACACAACTGTCGGTGGGTTACA
Organism: Homarus americanus; assembly: GCF_018991925.1. Taxonomy (NCBI): domain Eukaryota; kingdom Metazoa; phylum Arthropoda; class Malacostraca; order Decapoda; family Nephropidae; genus Homarus; species Homarus americanus. Next base: position 130,069 of record NW_024730425.1, read on the forward strand.
ACAAAATAAGGAAGAATTACAAATGGAGAAGGTAGAAAATAAACATGACATTAATTACAAAACTTGATTAATTTACCTGTGTAATTCCTTGGGTCTTCTCATGACTCAACAGACAAGTCTTTAATTTATCCACCTCTTGTAGCAGTTCTAGATTCTCCCTTCTCAATTCATCCTTTAGAGCACTCACAGCAACTTTCTGCAGCTGTCCTACCTGAGGAAAATAAATGTGGCTGTATAGATTCTGCATTATTAAAACTTTTTTATTTTTTTAAACATCTGGGAATCTTTTTTCCTAATTTATTAAATTCAATTACCTTCATTTATACTGTAGAAAACCAAAAAAAAATTCTAGAAGGAGCAACTATAAATTATAAAATGTAGCGGTACTTTATCTAGTACTCATGAATGTTAGCAACTGCCAGGAGTTGCCGAGAGGGATCATCAGTTATTTGTTATTCATAAATGACCTAATCAAACCTAACCTACCAAACCTAAATTACTAGTTATATTATACAGTATTGTTATATTGTAAAAAAAATTAATAGAAAACCAATGCTAAGATATAAGATAAACATGGCATACCAATTTTGGAGGCTAAAGATAAAAGTGATTTAAAAGAATATGATCTGCATTTTTGGCAGAAATGAAGGTAATACTAGAGCAGACGGCCAACACCAGAAGGAGTTGTTCGATTTTGTTCACTTTTCCGCAGATATTCTTTGGATGATAGTAATTAATAAAAATTATACAACTTTTTATTTTAATTATAAGAACTTTTTTTAAGTTTTCTCTATCTACGATCATAAATCACTTGTAATAAGCAGGGTATAAAGAATGAGGAAAACTGCAGGGTAAAACATGGCGAAAAGCTGATATGACACTAAAATTTTATTTTAAGTGCTTTGTATGTATATATGTATATTAAAATAAATAGATGTACCTATAGGTTGTTTCATTGGACAGTAGTTCCTCTTGCGTCAAGATGTTTTGACATTATTCAGGTATGTGTGTCTCATACTTAAGAAAACTAGGGAAATCAATATATTCACAGACTATTTCACTCACCTTCTGTTAAATGCCAAGAAACATTAACATTTTACTTAAAAAAATTATTAAGATGGATTTATTTCATAAATGGGAAAAAGACTGTGATTGTAAATCTAAAATATCGTAAGGTGGACGTGATGATAAACAGTTTCATTGTCCGTGCTAATATGTACAATATTAACATTACTTTAGGGTAAGGTAGGATAAAAATTTTGGTGGGTTGGCTTGGCCCACAGAAAAATACCTTAATTGTAATGCAGCCCATGACTGAGGAAAGGTTGCCCATGCCTGCTCTACTTCAAAGCCATGCTCACTTGAAAAAGTAATACAGTATTGCTGGTAATTTTATTGGTTAAAATACTCAAAAAATATAAATTACCAAAGGAAATGGTACAGAATAAATTATTTTTAGTTTTTTCTTTCTCCCCATATTAGACTCAATATATAAGTGCTGGTAACTTCAAAATATTTACCGGTAGGTAGATTAGGTCAGGTTTTGTTAGGGTAGTAATTATTGACGACTGACCCGCCGGCGATTTTGCATAGTAAACGATTATAAAATTGACACAATTCACTGTTTTATGGAGGACACTCATAGTTTGCACAATTTTTTTTTTAATAACCCAACCCAGCCTAACCCAAACTAAACCTAACCTAAACATAAAACCTAGCATAATTTAACACCTGCTGCATTACCGCCAAGAAAACAAAGTAGTGCGCACCTTAGGTGCCTCAATATCTACCAAATGAAAATATATGAAAATAAACAAAACAAATAACTCGGCGGCAGGTCAGTCGTCGATATTAACTACAGGTATTAGGTTTGGTGCACTATCATATCCAATTCCATAAGTCCTTTTGTTGTCGCCTCCACCATTTCCAGAAAGTGTTTATGTTCTATGGTGAAACGTCATACAACAGGTAGTTAAGGTACACTATTACCAGAATTTTTAATGCAATGCATGTGAATTATACCCTCTGGAATGTTTCATTATTTTGTTGTGGGAATATCCCAAAATAAACAAACCATTAACAGGCAGTGGATATTTTGCCATGACCAGCTAAATTCCTGCTAAAGCTGTTTTACCATGCGCGTGCTCCGATTGGTTAAACGTCCATTACTGGCGAACAACATGAGAACTAATTTTTTCGTGACTGGTGGCATTTGGCATTTATTTTGCTGACTCAATCGTTGTGTAGCTATAGAAACATCCCTAACCATATTTCTGTTGTGCATGGAAACTACTAACAAAAATAGAGGTAAAGAATTGTTTTAGGTCGATCAAGAAATTTCATATTTCCATTTATATAAAGAGAAAAAACTTTGCTCTATTACATTTAAGGCGTAAATTTATATTTTTCGAGTATTTTAACCAATAAGATCTCCCCCATCTACCAACAATATTGGTTGTTCATAGTGGACAGTAGAGCGAAAATGCGGCCCGACTAATTACCCAAATGTAGCCGCAATGAAGACAAATAATGGTCCTACATGAATATCCTGGCCTGCCAATCACTTCTCGACTGGTATTTGGTGTCACGAAGTCACAAAAAATTGGTAAACTTAATTTAATCTGAGTTAATAGATCAAGTGCATGTACCTAACCTAATCTAACCTAACCTAACACAACACAACTCAGATTAAATTAAGTTTACCAATTTTTTGTGACTTTATGACACCACATAATAATCGAGAAGTGATTCACAGCCCGATTTACGCTTGTACGACCATCATTTGACTTCATTGAGGCTACATTTGGGTAATTAGTCGGACCGGCTAAATGTAGCCGCAATGAAGTCAAATAGTGGTCCTACAAGAATAAATCGGACTGCCAATCACTTCTCGACTAGTATTTGGTGTCACAAAGTCACCAAAAATTGGAAAACTTACTTTATATCTGAGTTAATAGATCGCGTGCATGTACTGAGGGAGCGAGTAATTACCCAAATGTAGTCGCAATGAAGTCAAATGATGGTCCTACAAGCGTAAATCGGGCTGTGAATCACTTCTCGATTATTATGTGGTGTCAGTCACAAAAAATTGGTAAACTTAATTTAATCTGAGTTGTGTTAGGTTAGGTTAGGTACATGCACTCGATCTATTAACTCAAATTAAATTAAGTTTACCAATTTTTTGTGACTTCGTGACACCAAATACCAGTCGAGAAGTGATTGGCAGTCCGATTTATTCTTGTAGGACCATCATTTGACTTCATTGCGACTACATTTGGGTAATTAGTCGGACCCGAGCAAAAATGTGGGGTACAATACTATAAAGAACACCAAACAAGCCCTTGAAAACCTTACCTAAATTGTAAAAAATGGTTAAAAAATATGGTAATGTCTGAGAACACCACAACCACCAGAAATTGTTCATTTGTTCATTTTTTCCACAGATAGTTCTTATCATTATAAAAAGGCGACATTTACTAGAACCAGACTTAACCAACCAAAGAAACCTACCTAATCTTACCTAACTACCTAGCCAATCTGAGAACACTCACGGTAAAATAGCGCTAGTAGAAACTTATCAGGTCAGGGCAAAATATCCATTACGTAATAAAAACGCAAAAATACAGTTCAAAATTACCCTTATAACTGTATAATATTCACATTTCGAAAGTTTTAAGAACATCTGGTGACAAAATGATAATGTGAGCAATTACCCTCATACATACCTGTTTAGTGAGCACCTGGATCATTTGCTCTGCCTGGACGGCTCTTTGTTCTAGCCTACTTAATACTTCTGGTGATGCCATAGTAAATAATAATCTTTGTGTGGTTTTTAGTGCCACTATGTATAAACTAGACAGTTGAACGAGTCAGATATCTCCTCCCACAAGAGCTCCACGCACACCACCAAAATACCAACACAACTACTGTATGACTACAAACATAATTAAATTAAATGAAAGAGATAAATTTTATATTATTTAATTTTTATCAAATAATAATCGAATTTATTGATTGAAATTTATGACATCATTTACCCCTTAGAAAGCTGGACCAACGTTTTTCTGATAAACTAGACACTGTTAAGCAACTATGTAATTTTACTGGATAAACATTATTATTATTATTATTATTATTATTATTATTATTATTATTATTATTATTATTATTATTGTTGTTGTTGTTGCGGATCCACCTTTTAGCAATGTATCCAGCCGCGGATTGTATTGTAATTTATGAATTATTTATACTGAAGGTTGAGTAAATAAATATATAAAAATTTAAAATGCATTATCCCACTAAGGCACTTCAGGTACGCAAAGAGATCGATCGACGTTTGCAGTTGCCTAGCTTATATATTATAGGGGTGACGCAATGTAAGTATTAGGCTGCATTTACACCAAGCCAGTCAAGTCAAGTCAAGTCACGTCAAGTCATGACTCATCGTGAATCGCCACAAATGCACATTTACTCCAATGTATATTCTCAGAAGCCATTCCCACCAGATGAGTCAAGTCAAGTCAAGTCAAGTCACGTCACATCGTGTCACGTCAAGTCACAGATGGGGTTGGGCCCATTTTCTTCATCAGTCATGCCGAGTCTGCAGTGGTGTGTACATCATGCAGGTTGACGTCCTGATAAATTTAGTTCGAGAGCGTCCTGCTATATATGATCCCAATGATCGTAGCCGCCGGGATCGTGATGTTATAGCTGCTCTGTGGAAGGAGGTTGCTGCTGCATTGAAATGTAAAGGTGATACAACAATTTTATTCTCAAAGTAACTATACATTAGTGGATCATTTTATCTTGCCACTCGATAGCCCCAACTGGGGATACAAAATATAACTTCAGAATGTCACGAAATGACATAGCTTCTGCTGTAGGTCTTGTGCTTCTTGTTGGTGTCAGGCTCATGTTTGAACACCGGAAATCAGTTGCTTCATCAACACCATCACCAAGAAATTGTTTTCATGTTGAATGAAATTATGAAGCACACAGATACTCTTCACTATTGCTTCAGATACTTCAATGCTTGTCTTCCTTGATGTTTGAAGTACACCAAAATTTTTAGCTAACATTCCAAAGGTACATTCTACTGTTCTCCTAGCTCAGGGGTCACCAAACTACGGCCCGCGGGCCGGATCCGGCCCGCGACGTCAGTTCATCAGGCCCGCCGTGGTAGCTCTGCCTACGCTCTGACGTTACCATGGTTTCCATGGCTTTCATTCTGGCTTGCAAGTATTGAACAGAATGATTATGCAGCCCGCGCTCGTCATTCTTTCAGTTATCCGGCCCACTGTGAAAAAAGTTTGGTGACCCCTGTCCTAGCTCTACTGATCCGAGAGTTATATATCCTTTTAGCCTAATCCAGGTCCTTTCTAGGGTAAGGCCTCATCAGATTAGGCTTCAGCGGAAAAGCCTCATCTCCTACAAGAAAGAATGGTAATTTGGTTGGAGTATTTGGTATTTCACGAGACTGTGGAATACCTGAATATCCAGAGAGAAATGACCTACCCATATTTGAATCACTAAAAACTGAACTGTCACTATATCGTCCGTATGACCCTACATCAATCAATGTGAAACAACAGTTGACATCAGCAATGCCATGAGTACGAAAGAATGGTATCCTTTATAATTATGGAAAAGTGATCCTGCTCCAGCTGGGCATTTCAGCCGACAGTGTTTACCATCAAGGCTCCCAATACAGTTAGGTACATTACATTTCTCGAAAAAGGCTCTTGCTATTTCTTCCCACTGACGTTCAGCAGGTACTGGCATATATTGTGGCTGCAGTGTTTCCCATACGGCATTACTTGTTTCTTTGACAATCTTGTGTACTGTGGTCGTACCAACACGAGACTGGTAACCAAGGGAAGCAAAGGATTCTCCTGTAGCCACATACATGTCTGGAAAGACAGTAATATATATATATATATATATATATATATATATATATATATATATATATATATATATATATATATATATATATATATATATATATATATATACCACGCTAATATAATTCTTAATAATGAGCCTAACAACGAGCATAAGATTAATTATTGAACTGCACTATATAGAGCATAAATTGTAACTCTTATGACGACTATTTATTTAAGATATCTCCTTTATCTCTTTTACAGAAGCTGAATGTAAGGAAAAATGGCAGCATCTAAGGAGCAACTTTATGAGGGAAAAGAGAAAGATTAGTGCTAAAGCATCTGGATCAACTGACATCCAATCAAAGAAGTGGGTGTATTATGATGCTATGGAATTTCTGATCCCTCTTGTGACACCACGACCAACATCCTCAAACGTCTCTACACCTCCTGACGAGGACACCAGCTATGATGCGGAAGACACATCTCACAATGCTTCATGTTCTACTATCCTGGATGCACCAGATAATTCATCTTATCAAGAAGCTGCATATAATGTCGACATCTGTAAGGTCCGCAGTACTGTCATGCCGACTCTTCCCATGTCAAAGAAACCTAAAGTCACCAAAAAACGTTACAGCGACAATGCAGATGACATGGATATGCGTTTCCTAGAAGAGCTGAAAAAGATGCGAGAACAAACGTGTTCTACAGATGACAATGACCCAGATCGCCTGTTTCTGTTGAGCCTACTACCTATGATGAAACAGCTGTCTCCGGCTGACAACATTGACATCAAAATTGAAATACATGAAGCCTTTCGTAGGAGGCTATTTCCACCCGTCCGCTCTGTCCCCTACGATTACTGGAATGAACAAGATCAATCACATACACCATCACCGTGTACTACCTCCAATGCGAGTGCTAATTATTCTGAGTAATCTAACCTCTGAGAGGTAAACCTATAATTTCATGTTTCCTAACGTATGAGTTGTAACTCGCTTGTTGTAAATGCAGCCTAACAGGAATAAATTAAATCTGTCTTCATGTTACATTTGTTTACTATTGCCCTACACATAAGCGTATTTGCAATGATTATTGGTATGTTTGCAATAACATACACTTCTTACCTTATAAAAATGGCCATTCTTTCTTCAATTCCAACTGCACGTCGGTAGTTAGTAGTCATTTTCCTTATGGAAGACCCAGTCAAGTACACCAGCATTTTGAAGTTTTCAACTGTCATCCTAAAGAAATTGTAGAATTTGTCTTGATGGTTCACCAAGTCTGGGAATAAATGACTGAAGCTTCCAAAATTGGGTCTTTTGGTGTTGAGTTCATGCATCCAGATTCGGGTCCTCCTCTTGCGTTTACGACGCCGAATCCACAACAAAACAGCTAATTCGGCGAGAGAATATGCGTCCATCCTCCTCGAAATCAGTCTGGGTACTGAGTCCTGATTGACTCAGGTTGACTCAGTCTGTGTGAACGGCAATGAGTCAAGTCAAGTCAAATGACTTGATTGACTTGACTGGCTTGGTGTAAATACAGCCTTAAACCACCTCAGACGGAGGGTATTGGTAGTCAGTCGATTCTTAATACCTGAAACCAGAGGATGCCCTCTCCACTAGAGGTCACAGCTTAAGGTTGAAGAAGCCACAATATAGAAAACTGCCAGGGCAAATATTTTTTGGGGGGAGAGTTGTAAGTATTGAAACAATCTGCCAGAGGGTGTTGTTGTTTTGTTTTATCCTCTTCACCACTGATCGGCTCGTTAGCCGCTTGGGTTATCGGTCACGTCTCTGTCACGCACTGTTGGCAAGTACTAGTCATGTACTGGCTCTCTGTTACGCACTGTTGGCAGGTACTGGGCAAGCACCGGCTCCTGAATGTACCTGAACCTGCTCCAGTGTTAGTCAAGTCTGGTCTTGAAAGAATTCACACACGGTGCCGTCACAACACTTTCTGGCAGATTGTTCCAAGAGTTCACAACTCTCACTCTGAAAAGTTTGCCCTCACAGTTTTCTGGACTTGCGGCTTCTTCCATCTTGAGCTGTGACCACTTGTGGGGCGAGTGTCTGCCAGCTCCAAGTAAGGACACTCGACTGAGTAGTGCCCCTTGAGATGCTTATACACCTAATTTGGTCGCCCCTTGCCCGTCTGTAGTATAAGCTAGGCAAGTTCGGACGCTCCAATTTCTCAGGGTAGTTGAGGTGCCGAAGTGCAGGCACCAGTCTGGTGGCCCTCCTTTGAGCATTTTCAACCAACTGACAGTCCCTAGCATATCTAGGGGACCAGACGGGGTGACAGTACTCCAGATGGGGAAGCACTTCACTCCTGAAGATCGTTACCAGGGACGGACCGTCTAGATATCTGAACGACCTTCTTATAAGAGCCATTAATTTATTTGCCTGATTTACCTTCTTCTCGCAATGGCCCAAGAACTTAAGCTCATTGTCAACATACACACCTAGGTCCTTCTCACATTCAGTCTCAAATAGTGCAGTTTCTTTATCCTGTTGGGACATATGATACGCCTCCTCACCATTGGTACGCCCCAGGTGCATCCTCTTACACTTCGTGACATTGAATCTCTGCAGCCACTTCTTTGACCATTCTTGGAGCTCACAGAGATCCTTCTGCAGCTCTTCACAGTCCGCTTGGTTCTTGATTTCCCGAAATAACTTGGCGTCATCGGCAAACATTTGTATGAAGGAGTGTACAACGTCAGGCATGTCATTTATGAAACAAACAAACAACAGCAGGCCCAATACCCCGCTTGTGACAGGTACAGATGCTGATTTCGTGTCATTAAACACATCATACACTGCTTGCGGTCATGTAGAAGGTCTTCGATCCACGCAAGGACATTTCCCCGAATTCCGTACCCTTCCAGTTTGATTTTCAGCCTTTCGTGGGGTACACTGTCGAAAGCCTTGGCAAAATCTAGATATATAATGTCGATATTACAACCCCGTTCCAGAATATGGGTCCAATTATCCAACACCTTGAGCAATTGTGTTAAGCAGGAGCGCCCCGGCATAAAACCGTGTTGGCAATCCTTTACAAGGTTGTTTCGTAGTAGATGTTCCATCGCGGCATCTCTGATAATACTGTCAAGTACTTTACATATTATGCTTGTCAGGCTCACCGGTCTATAGTTGTTAATAGAGTGACGATCGTCCTTTTTGAAGATAGGACTCACATGAGCCATTTTCCAATCACTGGGGACCTTTTGTCCATCCAGGCATTTACAGAACAGGATCTTCAGGGGCTCGGCAAGCTCGTTGTACAACTCTCTTAGCACTTTGGGATGCACCATGTCACGGCCGGGACTCTTATGGACCTTTAGCTTTGACAGTTTATATCTACTACCCTCTTCTGTGAACACAATGTGGGTCAGTGCTGTGTCGAACCGTCTGTCCTCAAACGCAGGAAGGTTAATCGCATCCTCTCTTGTGAACACCGAGGAAAAGAAGCTGTTTAATGCCTCAGCTTTATCCTGGTCAGAATCTGCGTAACTACCATCTTCAAGCCTCAGGTCTGATACTCCTACTCGCGTTTTTAATTTCGACTTTGCATAGCGGTAAAACGCCTTTGGGTTTGACTTGACCTCGCTTGCAACCAGCCTCTAGAACTCCTTTTCAGCCCTTCTACACTCTGACTTTGTTTGGTTTCTGGCTCTTGCATACATCCTCCTGTCTTGCTCATCGTTTGACCCAACCCAAGTCTTGAATTTCTGGGTTTTCTTCTTAACTTGGTCGACCGCCGCATGGTTCATGTATAGGGATCCCCTCGTATTCCTAGAGGCACTGGGTTTGGTCTTGGGTATATATTTATCTATCAAATGTGTCACTTTACTAGCTACGGTATTCAGTGTAGTGTCTGCGTTCTTGTACCTTAATGAGTCAGGCCAGTTGATACCACTCATCTCTTCCCTCATCCCATTGTAATTTCCCTTGTAATATTTGCACCTTGGCCTGGCCTTATCTTGAACTAGGTAACAGTTAAATCTGAATGACAACACTATATGGTGACTGGTTCCAACTGGGACAAGGTGTTCCAGTTTGTCCACCATACCCTTCTCGTTTGTTATGATGAGGTCTAGTGGCTTGGGTGTTTGCTCCTCCCTGTAATGTGTCGGGTCTCTTACATGTTGGAACAGAAAATTATCTCTCAGAGTTTCTACAAAAAGCGTAGCAGGGTTATTCAAGTCATTTGGGGGTGAACTCGTTTCAACAGTCAATGTCGCCATAGTTAAAGTCCCCCATGATAAGGAGGTGGCTAGGGTTGAGCATCGCTGCGTTGTCTATTAAGGTTCTTAAGTTCCTTTGATTTAGTGGGCCACAGTTTGGGGATCTGTAGATACACCCGACTCTTCAAAAACATTCTCTCCCAGTACCCTCGCCTGGCTGGCTCTTAAGGTCTTGCAAGTTTCTTGAGAAAGGTTCGTAAATGAGTCATATCCAGCAATACTGAACTCACATTCTTCTGGGTCGATTCTCCTGTTCTTGTACAACAGTTCTACAACACCTACAGTATCTGGTTGGTGTACTCTTAGTAGTGTTTCAAACTCCTCTCTCTTATCAAGGAACGTGTCAGTATTAGTGTACATGACATTCAAGCCAGAATTTGTTCTCGGTAACGTCTCTGCTCTTAGTAATAAACCCGCTCCCCCCACATTCTCAGAAGCTGCAGCATTTGCTAAGTACACTGTATTTTGCAGGGTGTGGTTAGAAATGTCATTGTTTACACGGCGCTCGCCCCCTCCTGTCCGGTAGGCTGAGCTGGTGCCGCCTCCCGGGTGGGGGGTTGAGTGGGTGGAGGGTGCACTACTGCCCCCTGGCCCTGTGTCGGCACACTTGTTTCCACTACCCTCCCCCTGAGTATAACCCATGTACACCTGTCCCCGTTCCTCCCTCTTCTGCTTCAAGTCCTGCAGGAGCTTCTTGTGCTGTTCCCTCTGCATTACCGTGCGATCTGGGTGAATGAATACATCCCGAAATGCCTCGCTCCTTGCTTAGTTTTTTGCCTGCCGAATAACCAGCCATTTCTCCTCCTCGCTCATTATTGTGATCCTGAGGGGGCGAGGCTTATCCCCCTGCTTTTGTCCCAGCCTCCTCACATCCTGTGGGGTTGATGGAATCTTCAGAACCTCTGTACAAATATTTTGAAACTGCATCTTATCGTGTGTTACCTTACTCTCAGTTCCCTCCGCCTGGCTCTCGGGGACTCCAAAAACTATTACATTGTTCCTGCGCTGGAGACGTTCCCGTTGTTCCTCCTCTCCCCTAACAGTAGGTCCATCCGTTAATTTTCATATCTTCGACACACTTCCCTAGCTGCTGTAGAACCTGTTCTGATCCTGCATTACTCTCCGCCCCCTCTCGTGGCCCTGCTAATGCCTCAGCATAACTCCTCTTAGCAACCACCTCCATTCTATCAGCTACTTCCTCAAGGATCTCTTTCCCAACTTGCTCTAGTTTGGCAACCAACAGGGCTCCAGCTTCATCTATTTTTGTCCTTAGGGAACTCGTTCCCTTATGGCTTGCAATCGCCTCTTTCACCTTGACTATGCAGTCAGGGCAATACCAGCAACAGCCTTCATGCTTTACGGCAGCTTGCATCGTCCTAAACGTTGCATTGGTCAGGCCTGTATCATCCATATCCGTCATCCTCCCGCAGTAGTCACATATCATATCCCTCATGGTTGTTGTTGTTGTGGGGTGGGGGGGGGGGATGCAGACTGTGTATAGATCAACACCTATTAAAAAAACCAGTACTTAGCTGCCCTCTGCTGGTTTTAACCGCCCCTGTTGCCTTTGTTGTCTTCTGTTTTTCTTCTCTTTTTTTCAGTTCACTTCGGCAATTTGTCGGTATTTATGTGCTATCTCTATGCACACTGCATTTTGCTATGGGTAACGGATTTTATACGCCCACTCAGTCCTTTAGAAACACAGAAAGTAAAATAAAACTTCCTTTGGGGCGGTAATAGAATGTCTTTACGGATAGCCAAGCTTGTTTAATTTTTTATTTTTATTTTATTTTAACTATTATTTCCTTATACTTACTTTCCAGTTCTCATCAACGACTATATATCTTTGTGCTATCACTGTGTACACTGTATCTCCTTGTGAATGGTGTCTTGTAGGCACAGTTTCAGTCCTTGAGAAAGCGCACAACCGAAATAAAATTAAAAGTCTCTGTGGCACCTATAACACGACTTAGTTTCTGCTAGCAGTGGTGCCTTACCAGCTTGCTTGCCAATTTGTATTCACTTTTAAGTTATTTACAACTTCTTCCGCAGTCACTGATGACACTATGAATTGATTAAACTAAAGGCATAGTACTACACTCCTTGATTGGCCTTTATCACAGCCGTGACCACAGCTCCGTAAAAAAAAATTAAAGTTTTGTCACATGGCAATGATTTTGTGGTTGTAGGCCTCTTGACCTGGGCTGTACCTCCAACTCGGTAGAGATTGAGTTTTTCAAAATAACAATCGCGTGTAGCATTAAAAATCCTACATCGATTTACACTTTCACATCACTAAGACGATCATGATGTTCTTATGCTTAATCACCGTCAATTTCTGCCAGCTCAACAACGATGGCCTGAATGACGAACACGCTTTGTTACAGAGACATAACACGACCCGACCGGCGGAAGATGAAAGGAAGTAATTGAGGTACCGAGTGTGAGCTCATTCAAGACCAGACTTGACCAACTCCAGCGCAGATACAGATACATTTTGGAGCAAGTATACGTCCAGTTCCTGCCAACAGTGCATAACAGATACCGACCGTCCAAGCAGATAACGAACATATTAGTGGTGAAGAGGATAAAGTTAAAAGTATAAAGTGTGAGCAGCAGTGAGAAAGGCAAAAGAGAAATTTGGGAATTATAAAGCGTATCTTCGAATACAGTACAAGTAAAATGCCCCATCAACTGTAAAAATCTCATGTACTTCTCAATTTAGATTACTGCATACAGGCAGGGAAACTCTTCCTACAAAAGACCTAACATCCCTAGAAAAGATGCAACTAAGGTGATTCGGGAAGTTTGGAACTATGTAATCTCGATTATCCAATTAGACTGAGCGCCTTAGAACTAACAACCTCCAGACAAGGCACAATAGGTAGACTCACGAAAATTTTCAAATTCCTGAAAAGGATAGAAAACGCGACCCCAGCCATTTCTTTGTGATATCACGTACCACCAACAGGGGGACAGAACTACAAGCTCTTCAAGTTACTCTGCGGAATGAACCGGAGGAAATACTTCACACGGAGGATGGTAGAGGTATGGAACGGTCTACGAGCTCAGGGTGTGGGATCAAGAACAGCACTCGCTTCAAAATAGCCCTAGGCATACTTGCCCTCGGCATACTTATCCTCGGCATGCCTCTAGCGGGTAGCAACTAGGTAAATAAGGTTTCAGAAATAAGAGCTACTGTTAGTTTGCTTCCCATGACAGTCATTAATATTTGTGTTGTATTTGAGAAATTTGCTATAATTTTCTTATTATACTTTTATGCTAAATTATCACAAATGAATGTTATTTTATTTTTTAATAGACTAATTGCACCCAAAGGGTGGCAGACTCATCGGAAGGCATGCTGCCTATCGGTGTGGCCTCTTGTCTGACTGTCTGATTTTAGATTCTGAGTTGAGGCAAAGTACCATGACGAGCAGGAATAATTCAAGTGACATTGTATAAGCGCCAAGAAATGTTTCTATGGTCCAAGGGCTACCACCCCCGTCTATTTAACTGCTGCTATGATTTTGGTTAGTTGGTACCTATTGGAGTCGCGACCCCAATGGGGTCTCCAAGCGTTTTTCTTGGGGTCGCGAAGCAGTTCTGCCACTTCATGGAAAATTCCCAAATCTGTAGGAGAAATAGGCCTACGTGGGAGGTGTTGAATGAAATTTGATGGATTTCGATATAAATCTGTGGGATTTCGTGTGGGAGAAAATAGCTAAGGTGCATGGGAATTGTTTTGAAGTGGCAACACCGTCGCCAAGCCCTACGCCGTCCTTCGGCCTACGGCCCTACGTGTATTACAGGTTCAGTTCCCGAATCTGAGATGTTGCCAGCATATATTTATATGTACTACTAAAACAAGTATTTGCTGGATTCTCAGGTACATAAAATACTTGTCTAATATTGGTTGAATGATTTGGAGATATTGTTAAATATTGCTGATAAGGTGGCGATTTTTACTTGCGTATTATTTCATAAATATAATGCAGTAACCGCCAACCCTGAATCACACGTGTTTCCTCAGCCAGTCAACCACTGAGCTGTGGTCGAATAGGAAAGTAACTTGTTCATCTTCTGATGGTAAGTTAATGTATTTTTACCCGTATATTGAATTGGGAATGTGCTGTAAGGTACACTCAGTGTTTCCTTCAATGAGTATGAAAAAGAAGTGTAGTGTCACCAGAAACAGTGAGGGAGGTGATAAGAAAGGGGTGGGGTGAAGGGAAGGGGATGGGGTGAATGGAAGGGGGTGGGGTTAAGGAAGGGATCGGGGGTGAATGGAAGGAGTGAGGTGTGAAACATAAGAAAATAGGAGTCTGCATAGGCCGGTTGGCCTGTGCATGGCAGCTCCTGTCGAGAGTTACTACCACTCTATCATCCATGAATCTATCTAGCCTCCTTCTGAAACTTTCCAGCGTTCCAACACTTACTACAAAGTTGCTAAGCTTGTTCCACTCGTCCACCACCCTAGTGAACCAGTTTCTTCCTATCTCCCTCCTAAACCTAAACTTATCCAACTTAATTCCGTTGCTACGAGTCCTATCCTGCTCGGGTATTATGAGAACTTTATCTATATCACCTTTATTGATTCCTTTCACCCACTTGAATACTTCCATCATATCTCCCGCACTCTTCGTCTTTCAGGGATGGGGATTGGGGTGATAGGAAGGGAGGGGATGGGGGAAAGGAAAGGTGGGAGATGGTAAGGGGATGGGGCTGGGATTGGGGTGTTGACAGGAATGGGGTTGGGGATAAGAAGGGGTGGGGTGTGGTAGGAACAAGGCGGTGGAGGTGGTAGGAAGGAGGAGTGGCAGTGAAGGGAAAGGGGTGGAGGATGAAGGGAAGGGAATGGGAGGTGAATGGAAGCCCAGGTGTGAGGTGGAGGGTGAATGGAAAGGGGGTGGGGTGAAGGGAAGGGGGGTGAAACCGATGAAATATTGTACCCATTATGTCAGTGATACTTGTTGGTTGTTGCACAGTTGATCGGTAATTTTACCTTCCATACATGTGCGTTGCGTTTTTAAATTTGTACCAAGAAAATCTCTTGCCTGATGCATCAGTAAACAGAAATATATATTTAATTCCGTTCTTCAGTGATGTACAGAAGAATTCCTTGACATTGGGTTTACGCTTCTCATCGATCATGGGGTCAACCTCAATGCGTTATATGTGGCAAGTGCTCCAGCCACGAGTTGCTCAAAAGGGAAACAAGCTTAGGCGCCATCTCCAGAAGAAAACATCCGACGCTGGCGAAAGGCCGCCAGTATTTTTAAGAGGAAAGAAAGAACAACTGAAGCGTCAGCGGTTAGGCACCCCTATGAACAGAAGTGTTTTCTGTTCGGCAAGCTTAATTGCATCCTATCTGGTTGCAAAAAAGAATTGCCAAGTGTAAACAGTCCCACACAATTGGGAAAATTTGGTGAAGCCAGCAGTCCTTGATATGGTTCACTGTTATCGGAGATGATGCAGTGAAAAAAGATTGAAATATTCACTGTCCAAACGCACAGTTAGCCGACGGATTCAGAAATGTCGGCAGACATCAAGAACAAGTAGTGGCTGCCATCAAGGAGAGCAGAAAGTTAAAGCTTGCAGTTGGAAGAGTCAACTGACGTCAGTGACGATGCACAGCTCTCTTGGTATATGCGCGGTACCAAGGGAAGGCGGCATGGAAGAGAACTTCCTGTTCTGTAGACGACTGGAGACGACAACAACAGATGAGGAAGGCTGTTCAAGTTGGTTGACAGCTTCATCAGAAGAAACCTAAGCTGGGATCAGTGTTTCAGTGTGTGCTCAGACGGAGCACCAGCAATGCTAAGGGGTACGTCAGGTTTTTCACTGCTAAGGAATAAAATAAGTCAACCCCGTAGTGATAGTGGTTCATTGTCTGCTCACCAGGAAAACCTTGCCTCCAGGAAACTGTCACATAAGGCTTAACTCTGTGATGGAAGATGTGATTCAAATAATGAAACTTTATTAAATCATCAGCTCTGAATTCAAGGCTATTCAACCAGCTGTGCTCTGATAGATGGAGTATGAACACCTGCTTTACTACTCTGCCATCAGGTGGCTATCTCGAGGAAAGTGCTCCAGAGAGTGTTTGAAATGCGTACACAGGTTGAAATCTTCTTGAACGGAAAGAACTTTAGCATCAAAGCTTTCGGAACCAAGGTGATTTGCTTCAGCTGGCATATCTGGCAGATATATTCTCTGAGTTAGTTGCTGAACATGTCCATGCAGGAAGGATGAAACTTATGTCACTTTGTCAGAAAACTCAGGCATTCAAAGGCGAAGCCGAAGTTATGGAAGGAAAGATTGAACGGGGGAAAGCTGCGTCCTTTCCTCTTGAACTTTTTCTCGAAGATAGAAGAAGACGTCTCACTTCTGGACGTGCAAAATATCATTGTTGAGCATCTTGAGAAGTTGGAGTGATGAGTTCGACAGGTATATTCCGGATGAAGAATTGCACGAAAATACAAATGGGTGCCAGACTCTTCGATTTCAACCTAACCCTAACCTAACCTAACCTACAAGTCGAACCTCTCAGAAGTCTTCCATTCAAAATACTCCATGAGGCTCATCGAGAAGTACAACATGATGAGCTTTCGCTTCAACTTTCAGCGACATCCTTTCGGCACGTGTTCTGGACTGCACCCTTTAGAAGGAGAAACCAGTCCTTGGAAGAAGCTGTGAAAGTGCTATTGCCATTCGCTACTACTTATTTATTGCGAATCAGGGTTTTCCTCTGTGGCTCTCATCAAAACAAAAGCAGGGAATCGGTTGCAACCTAGACACGATTTGAGAGTAGCACTTTTCACGACTGGAGAAACTTACCAGCCAGATCAGGCTCAGGCTCCCCATTAGATGGAATTACCCAACTCTGATTTCGAAGTTGATCAGAGACATTTTCATTTTTAGTTAGTCTTTGTGGGATGTGACAAAACAATAGTATTTTATCTCAACATTGAAGTACATGTTTCGTTAAGATTAAGCCTTCTTTAAAGTTCGTTTAAATGCGTATTACATTAATGAAAAATTATTACCTTGTTTACTAGAATGGCTAGAGGTGCATGATTGGGGTCGCTAGAAAAAAAGGTTGGGAACCACTGCTCGGATAATGGGAGGCAAAAATGGCCGCCATGCGTCGTCAGTGAAATTTAAGAAAAAAATTAACTTTTGAGGGATTCATTTCCACTAATTTGGGGATGAGAAATTCACTGGTGACAGTACTTTTGCATTTTGTTGGCATCTTCATGCCCAAACACCCAAATTAGTAATAAAGAAGGCTAAAATAAAAATAAAATATATAACTCAAACATCTATGTTGTTTCACCCTTCCGTCGCAGTCATTTCACCTTGTAGGAATTAAAAACGCAATTAGACATTTAAATTTTGCAAAATTCATGCATTGCTTGCTAAATTAATAATGTTTCATTGCGAATACCTGAGAACAGAAATGAATGATAGCCACTTTGCACCTAAAAGGCTAACATAAGACTCACTAAGGGTTAATTAAACGCTAGAAGTCCTGCTATTGTTGCTAAGATGTCCACAAATGTGACATATTCAAAACAGAGTTCAGTAACAAGAAAAACTCCATCGACAAAGTGGGGTAACAAGTAATGTTAATAGTCCATCTCATAATAAGTGTCTTCAAAATTACATGTTGGAGGCTCTTCTTCAGTGTCCTGCAGCAACCAGTGTTCTCTTCCAAATAAATGACTGGTCGTTAGCTCTCTGGATGTGGAGGACCAGACTCGAAAGGCAAGGTGGGAGCAGGCTGGTGTCTATGCCGACATTAATATTCAGCGGCCCCTCTGACTTCCTCGTTGAGAACCGCTGCAGGAACTTCTCCAGCCTGCAGCTGTTTATTGTGGATGTAGACTTTGAGCCATACATAGCACATGTGGAGTGCTCCAAAACACTCTGGTCCTCTTCAGACAACACCTATTTTTCACCCAACTGACTGAATGTTTGGATAAATGATGGATCTATTCATCATCAACTTATATCACTTCACCTTCCCCTTCCTCACGAACGAACTGGTGGTGTCACAGTCAGTGAATGCATGAAGACCAAGGAGTGCTTCACACACACCCGCACCGATGTCTTGACGTACTGCACTGATGTCAATCAACCTCCTCTTGTCTCCAAAATTAGTGTCCATGTAGACAGGGGCAGCAAACTTGTGTGAGTGAACAAGAAGAAGGGTAAACACATTAGCGTCAGGTGATCGAACAATGACAGCTGGGTTTTAATGTGCAGCATCAGCGCAGTGCAGCAGCATGCGGGTGTCATCTTCTTCCTGTACAAAAAAGATCATGAAAAGGAAATTGCATACAGGCAGTGTAAACATTAATGTAAAAAGACAGGCATTTAGCATTTCTATGGAGGATTATATACTATTAATTCACCAGAGAATCAGCGTTAAGAGTTAACCCAAGATATTTCACTGAAGTTACAGTTGAGATGTAATGGGTTATATCCCACAGAGTACTTTGAATTCGTTTATTCTTTTGAGTTTCCTTTTTGATCCAAATTATATTGATTGAGTTTTTCCAAGATGTAGGGATAATTTGTTGTCAATAACCCACTGTTTGCATGACTCCAATTCAGATAATAATTACTTATTATCTATCAATAATGTTGTAAATATTATATGAAAATGTTTGCAACATTATTGCTGGGAATATTTTCGCCAACTGAACTACTATTTCACCTTTCAACAATGATGGCATCTTTTATCCAACGTGTTGACAACAATGTTACCAATATCGGACACTCCTCACAGGTGGAAGTACGTGGATGACTGCACTGTGGGGGTTTCAGTGGGCAACACCGCACCAGACTACTCATCGCTACAAGGCACCCTGGACAGGCTACAGGCATGGACTACGGAGAACAAGGTCACCATCAACCACACCAAAACCGTTGTCATGCACATCAATACCGCCACCACTCCAGTGCAAGCCCCAGCAGTCACAGTGGGTGCCCATTCTCTCCAGCTGGTGCAGTCTGCCAAACTCCTGGGTGTAACTATAGACAACAAACTGGACTGGAAGGCCCATGTAAATAACACAGTCAAGGCAGCCTCGTACCGACTCTACATGCTACAACGACTTAGGTCACTTGGGACACCCACGCCAGAGCTGAGGACCATCTACAACGCCTTTATTCTCCCCAAACTAACGTATACGTCACCAGCCTGGTCGTCTTCTCTCAACTCTACCCAACAACGTTGGCTAGAGAAGGTTCAGAAAAGAGCCTGCAGAATCATGCTCGGCGCATAATACTCCGGCTACATCAACGCTCTCTCCACCCTGGAAATGCCATCCCTCAGTGACCTCCACCACCAAGCACTGGAAAGGTTCGGCAGCCAACTAATGCACCACCCTCGTCATCGCCACCTCCTGCCACCGGCAGTCCCCCACCCACCTCGCGCAGTCCGCCACTACAACCAAATTCAGCCCATAAGAGCCCGCACCGATAGATATAAGAATAGCACCATCCCATCTATTGTTAAAATAATAAACATCTCCTGATTTATGTACTGTACAGCACTGTAAATGTATTCAATGCATATTATATCATTCTGTCTAAATCAAATGGAAGTCTGTATATTTTCAGCCACCGGCTGCAACTCTATTAATAAACCGTTTATTATTATTATTATTTTATTATTTATATTGTTGCGTTAGTGTAGAGTTGTAGACCCACCTTTCGTTGTTCCCATGGCATTATTGTATCTTCAATCAAGCCTCCCATTACAGACATTTCTGTATAGTAACTCATACCCTGACGTGGAAATAATTCCTAATGTGAGTAAAACCGTTATATTCTATTGTCTTTATTTGTCAATAGGTTATTATCTTTTAGCCTGTCTTTTATTTATTTAAAAAAAAGTACTCTACTGAAGAAATATCATAATGATTAAGATATGCAATTTTGCAAATATATCATCCATGCCAAGTGTACCCAGGGGTGAAGCTAGCTTTTTTTGTTAGCTGTACATCGATACTGTAGGTATACAAACAATGAATGGTTAAAAGTAAGTACAGGTATATTTTATAAATGATAGCCCAAGAAAGCAATTTCCATTAGGGTCTTCATGTGAGGTTGGGGAGACTAATCAAACAACAATAAATCTATAAAAAAAAATGTACATCACATTCACGGGAGAAAAACCTAGCTTGAGCCCTGGGGGAGGAGGAATGATGAACACCTGATACCAGTTAAACTACACCTGCGCTACCACAGCTGATGTTAATATATCTTCATCTAGTTTCAGTGCGACGACCACCACTATTACTTCAGATGCTTCAATATTTTACCGGTGTAAGTTGGTGTGCTTTTAGCCATTATAAATGAGATATTAGCAAAACTACATAATCGTAAGTTTACCGCACTGATAATACGTTACTGGGAGTAATAAAAATAAAAATAATATAAAGCATTTTACTCAAACTTTTGCTCAGACTTGTCCGCTCAAAGTTTACACAAACAAAACCGAAGCTGTGTAGGGTAGGCTTGTGGGTTGTGCAAACTGTGTGCGACATTTGTGCAAAATCAAGTGCTGCCAGATAATACGATGTCTGCACAAACTTACGCAGATAAAACGGAGCGTGTGTATATATTGGCTGGTTGCTCACTGCAGTGCTCAGTTTTCAACAGTAACAATAGTGTCAACATGTGTGACAATGAGTGACTTTTATAATTATTTCAAATAATTCACAACGGAGTTAATTCTGATCAAACACGCCACGAAAGATCGCTTTAGAAAGTTAAGAGTATGTACAGAATACAGTGACATTTGAAGTAAAAATCACCATTTTGTCTCTATTACTCTTGACGATATTCGCGAACACCACACATTACTATTTTAAGAAATAAAAAGTAAAACGTCACACTTGGGTTTCATCTTAAATAGCTATATAAAGTGATTATTACCAGCATACCCAACATTGGACACTGGCACCCCAGCAGCTAATTCCAATTTCCCACCAGTTGTCGTTATCAGCTGTAGCATCAGTGTCAATGACGCAACTTTTCCAAAGAATTCGGATTAGTTGAATTCATCAAAATCTATCATAGTGAACCGTCACTCATGAAAATTAGAAGTTAAAAATAGTGACAATGAAAAAACACTTTCTTCAGAAGCAAAGTGGAGCCAAAAGCGGACTGGGAAACATGTGAAGACGACCTCCAAATTTTCTGGGTGTGGTACAGAAGACAAATAGCTTGCAGCGCTTGCACTGTGGCAAACACGCTCTTCAGAAATACGAGTATCAAGGTCTATATAGGCCTTGTGAAATATGACCGTAATAAGCAGAGC
The DNA here is from genome assembly GCF_018991925.1 of Homarus americanus. Lineage (NCBI taxonomy): Eukaryota > Metazoa > Arthropoda > Malacostraca > Decapoda > Nephropidae > Homarus > Homarus americanus. The sequence continues at coordinate 151,547 of NW_024730425.1, forward strand.
CAGGGCCGGATTCAGGAGTGGGCAAAGTGGGCAGCTGCCCAGGGGCCTCCACATATTACAATATTTTATTTATTTGTTTATTCATTTGGATTATTTTAATTTTCATTCTTTAAAATTCATGTTTATCTATTCCATCACGTAAAACTATATTCAGCAAGAAGCGTGATAGAAATTAGGCTGGCTACTTGGACTTAAAGAAGCCTATACATGCATTCTTGGACAGAACCATTATTTGAGTAGAGGTTTATCTGATTAATAATGCAAAGAATCATCTCTCTGTAATAACTAATAATATATTCTTTTCTGTGAAGTCTCTTGAAAATTTTTGACATGTGCGGTAGGAGCTATATCAGGGGGCTGGTCAACTTGAAACCACATGAATGACTCCAGTCATGTCTCACTTTTATGTGTGTGTGTGTGTGTGTTGGGAATTTGTACACTATCAATAAATATACCTGTACAGTTTATTAAAAATTTCTCAATGTTCTTATTTCCTCAACATAACTACATATGGCTTCAAAATTCTCCAAAGAAGTGTTCAAATTTCAAAAATTTCCCGGGGGGCTTATAGCGCCCCCCGGAACTCCCAGATGTTTAGGCTCGCTTCACTCGCCACCCCACCCTCTTGGGTAGTTATAACGAGGGGGCCCTCCACAAAGAGGCTGCCCATGGGCCTCCACAGGTCTAAATCCGGCACTGAGCAGAGCACTCTGAGAGTCTGTGCAGACTTAACTGTATAGTGTGGAGTTAAAACGCACAGTTAAAGAAGATAACGTCTTTGGTTTAGGGTTGTCTCTTGTCTGTGCAATTTTTTAATGCAGACAAGTCTGAGCAAAAGTTCAGTGTGTGCGTAGCACACTGCAGTCATATAACGTAATAATAACAATAACCATAGTATACTAGTAATAATTACAAAGGCAGTAATACTGTTAACTGTACAGTAGTAATGAAATTTTTTTAGTAGTATTAATAGTGATAATAGTATAGGAGTAACAATAATAACAATAGCCGTTGTTACGATAGACGTAATATTAATAACTGTAGAACTACTATGAATAGGGGTTGAAGATATTTACTGGTTTCATTGAAATTAGATTTTTTTTTTGAAAATTTAGTTTCAGAATAAAATAAAAAAGAATAAATCATGGTTTTGTTCGTGTTGAAGATGAAACCAGAAGTGTCACAACAACAGCTCCCATTTTTTTTATAAAGGGACTATTAAAATGATATTCTATTTATTGTGCCGTTACTATAATACTAGTGTTTCCTGAGTTATTTCTATAATTGTTTACAGATAAATCTCATAATCTTAATTATTGATGTTACACGCTAAAATACCTTGCCTTAGATAAGTGCAGCATTAATAATATAACGCCAACGTTAAATTATAATTCTAGTTACCACTTATACCATGGTATGGCCTTCATTTTTCTCATAATATAATTTTTTTACTTCTGAAGTTTTTAAAATTCAGGCGTACGAGAGCTACAATTTCAGGGGAGGATCCAGGAATAGCAAAAAGGGGGGCCCCAAGAAATTGTAGGTGAGAGAACATGGCGAGCACAGGGACATTTTGAGGCCATGTGCACTTGATATTAAGCGATATTCTGAAGTCAATAGTAATTCCATTTTATTATACAAAAAACGCCTGAGTACAATACTGCATTGAAGAAAAAGTATTGGAAATTTCTAGTGAAAAGGAGGGTCCGGTCCCCCAGGAACCCCACCTGAATCCGCTCCTGTACAATCATTTGGATAGGGAATAAGAAAATCGTAGAATACTGCATAATCTAAGTCAAAACAAGAACAAACCTCCCATACTTGGCGCAGCGTTCAATGTCAGCTCCTCAAGAAAAGGCCTCCAATTACCAATTTTATTTACGAAGAATCAGTTCATCATTATAAAGAATCAAATAACATAGCATTACCAAACAAAAATATAATGAAAATATATTTGTAAAGGATGTTTTATCCTTCATAAATGACCTGAAAACAAGCGCAATGATGCAGTGACAAACGCGTGTAGCGATCACCACTCCAGCCAAGCGGTTTCGTCATTCAACAGGCTGACCAACCTTACCGAATAAAACAGGCGGCAATCCGCTTATCGATTTTTAAGCTTAAATTATTATGAATATAAATTATATTGCTAATTCTGCATTATATTTCACTCCTCAAATTCAACCAGCAGTTCAATACTATGGACAAACAATGTGGCGTAAGACCACCATCACTGTTGTTGTTGGATATCTTCCTGTTGGTCCCATCTCATTTCCAACTATGGCTACGAGAGAGTAGGACGTACGGCAACACCGCTTTACGAATTTTCGTATTCTTCTCACATTTGTTTAATTTTTCTTGTGTGGAATCCTGTCAGAGACGCAAATGAAGTAAAGAAACGTAAGTACCTCAGTTGTCATGGTTCCAAACTTCATAATCGCTGCGATTTTCTTTGTGTAAGGTTGAGTGTGACAGCTCACTTCGTGTTGCAGTGTGGCGCGCAGCTGTCTGAATCATGATGCAATACAGGAACCTAGATTTCGTCATGGTTTAGAAACCCTCATTCTATCAGAGGTCATGGCAAGACTCACACGTGAAGATCTGAGCGCGTTTTTTATTATGAGTGACCGTTTCAAAGTGTCTTCTAGAGAGAAAATCCCCAGCAATTGAAGGTAAGAAACGAGATTAGTAATATTATTTTACTGATTCGTGCTTACAACATGTAAGGAGTGTGTACAACACTTCCCAATGATAATGTTTGTGACACTAGGAATCACTAATATACTGATTGCAGTGTACAGTATCACGAAAAAAGGGAGTACAAATTTAAAGTTCGCCTGAAAATGTATTGCACCTTTTTGTGTTCAGCAAGTGATGAAAAGTTGTCCTGTTAGAATGGTGATAATGTATTGAAGAAAAAAATATGAATAGAATCTTAAGTGTTTTATTCACATAGAAGTAGCCCAAGTAGGGACATTATTCCCAAGAGTGCCAATGTAAAAACGTTTACCGTTTGTGTGAAAGTATTACACAGTATATGTATTAATGCAATATAGTAACTGAAGACGTTCATATATGTTGTGTGAATAGTAATGATATATAAAATATATGCACAGTAGCTGACATACATTCATACGTACGTACATGTTTTGTGTGGGTGGCATGTTAAAATGCCTCATAGATAAGGTGGAACTCAATTGTGTTAAACAGGTGCAGGTGTTCTGTCCCCGGTTACAGTGTGTTGGTCCTGTCCGTATGTGTTGCATCAGTGCCAGATGCATTGCGTCACTGACCAGGCGTTTCCTTTGTGTTTTGTATATTGCCTCAAATGTTAAGATGGTTCATTTCCGTTAAAATGAGTTACATCAGTGTGTTGCTGTTTTTTTGGGTGATGAATTGCCACTATATAGTTGAGTGGCATCTCGTTTTATTTTATCCGGGTTTGCTTCTTTTATACTCAAATGTAGGCAACACACCGATAACAGTAGGTCTGTATAAAGTAATAATTAGATATAATGCCTTTAGTCTGGTCACCACTGAACAAAATTCGGCATTCCCAGACTTCGACGTATTCATTTAGTTTCTTCTTCGACGGGTTTCTTAACTCGAGCTGAATATGGCCTTGCAATAGGCTTGCTCTATCACTGACGGGTTGTGAGCTCGCTACAAGAGAAAGTATAGGTTTGAGTGCATTGAACCTTCAGTTTATATATATATATATATATATATATATATATATATATATATATATATATATATATATATATATATATATATATATATATATATACAAGAAAGAAAACACAGTTCGTGTTTTCTTCTTTCCTTAATGATATATACCTAGATCACGCGCACCTACAGTGATTTACTTGCATATATATATATATATATATATATATATATATATATATATATATATATATATATATATATATATATATATATATATTTTAAAGAACTTGATGCTACTGTAGAATATTTTAAGTGACTGTATCCAGCCAATTTTTGTATAAATGTGGTAGATATTGATTGCAAATAGATGATACAGTACTGTACTTACATAACACACACACACGCAGGGGTACCTAGTGACAGGTGAGACTATTGCGCTATTCTTCTTGCAAGGTAATAGAGTACTGTATAATTACAATGTTGGCATTTCAGATAGAATTATTATCATTAATATTTTTTTTTTAAATACAATAATCCTTGCTTACTAATTTAATGTCAGCAGTACGTATTTGAACATGTTATTCCATGCAATTGTTGTCAAGCCGCTTATTTTGATACTACGTAATATTTATCATAGTTTTTACGCTGTTGATTTTATGTAATTGAAATTAAACCTTAGATGTGTAAACATTGGGATCATATATACGTAATGGTGTAAGTTCCAGTGATCTGAATTTTAGTGTCGCCTTATGCTCGTCGCGCGAGGATGCCAAGCTGGGTGGGGCGATCTACGTGACCAGTCTTGTGTGCTCATTTCTTGAACATCAGGTTTTGGTTAGACCGTAACGCTCCCACATTAGTGATGGTAATCGCCCAAAATTTGTACGAACACCTGTGAAAGGTAAGGATGGTGATCGGAGCAAGCAAGATATTTAAATATGTATGTGCGCTACAGCAAGCCATCGTACCTTTTGCAGGAAAATGCTCATATTATGAACAGAAATATTTTATTTTGTCCAGAAATATTACTGATATGTAGTATATTACCCAGGATAGTAAATAGCACTTAACACAGATTCCAAATTTTTCAACTATCGAAACTTTAATCGCATTTTAGTTGGATTATACAAGTGATGTTTGGTGTATTCCTGCAATATGTCAAGGACGGAAGAATGTGTATACTGTACAGTGAAAATGGGTCCCATTGGGGGCAGCGGGGATACAACATGGATTACTAAACCTTCGGTAAATAAGGAGGCAGTCCACTGGAAGTCTATCGCCTTCACGGTGAGGGGGCAAGGCTGAAAATCTTGAGCCTTCACGTTAATTAAAGATTATACCCATTCCTGGCCACGAACCTGTGATCCTTAGGGCAGGAAGAGAACGCTGTACTCAGTTTGAATCACGAGACTGTTATTTTAGGGTGTGTCATTACATCGTAAGTCGTATTGGCCGGCGAGCTTAGAAAGCTCGGCGATTTTCATAATTGTCCCGAGTGAGGCGCAGTCTACGTGATTCCACAAACATTTTCTTCGCCTGGGGATGTAAGGCCTACGTGACTATCCAGTCGTGTCCTGAGTTTAAGTTGTGAAACCTGCATGACTTAACGCGGTTTTATTCCTGGTGTGTGGGTTTAACATTGCGTAACTTTGCGACCATTGTTGTGAGTGAACGTTGGTGGGTGCACCTTACTGAATCTGAAACAAAACTGGTGAACTATTCTCATGCCATTACTTACCAGTATAGTACTAACCGTAACTCCTTGTTTAAAAGTATTGATTGGGAAAGTTGTTGATTTCGAAGGTAGGTTAAGAAGGTATCCCCGCAATTGCTGTGAATGTTCTTTTGAGTACAATATTCCATTTCAACCACCCAAATTTAGTTTTAATGGATATTTCAAATTTCTTAAACAAACCATTAATCAAAATTGGCTGTTCCAACTATGCAAATCATGTTGAACAACATTTTGAGAAGTTTTTGTGTGGCCCGATCATAAACATTTTTTTTTAATGTTTACTGTAATCCCGAGGAGCCCGACAGTCCAGTAGATATAGCGATCGCCTCCTGTTCCGGGGGTTAGTCGCTTGATTTCCGAGTGCTCCCAGTTCACCCAGCTGTAAATGGGTACCTAAGTTTACAACTTGGGGAAGTGAATGCGGTCGAGTGCAGATACAGTGTATCGAAGGCTTAATATAGAATGTGCTGTATCCACACTGTCCCTAAACGGGCAGTCATGCCTATGGGAATCACTTTCACTGTAATCGTATAAGGCCTCTTTCACACTTCCCGTTTGCGACTTAGAAATCAATGGAGTTTATTGAGACCTTTCCCATGGACGTACACGAAAAAAAGTTGTTGATGACAGATTACGCGTATATTACTGTAGACGACTGTTACTTCCAAAACGCTTCGCATAAAAATACGCCGAGCGTTTTTGAATTCTTGTGGTAATGGAGGATTCCAAACGAGAATTGTTTTGTTGCGCGACAGTTGCATTTCAGCTGTGGTTGAATGAATACTTCTGCAAGTGTCTATCTTTTTTTTGTACGTATTATTATGTAATTGTATATCTGAATATACAATATAGATATCTATGACTATATATATATATATATATATATATATATATATATATATATATATATATATATATATATATATATACAGTGATGAAGATAAATCCTGCTAAACGCTCACAGGAAAAGGGTTTTAAATACTGAAAGTGTAGTGGTGATGTTTACATTCTGTTTACCTGATCGAGTATGCGTTAGGTAAACGTCAGCAGACACTCCAAGATTGGCTTGGGCAGGGCTAAACCAAAGCTTATAACAGGGGTTCTCAACCAGGGGGGAATTCCCCCCAGGGGGGGGGGGAAACTGATTCGGGAGCAAGAGATATGTTCGATGAGAAATCAATCACAGAATTTTGGCTCTTGATGTGCGATTCCTACCCAAAAGTGGCAGAAAGAGCTATCCGTGCATTGCTTCCGTTTGTGTCGACATATCTTTGTGAGTCAGGCTTTTCAACTCTGTTGCAAATTAAAACGAAGCAACGTAGTAGATTAGAGGTAGAAAATGACCTGCGTTGTGCCCTTTCAAGCACTCCTCCGCGTATCCCAGAATTGGCGAAGAAAAAACAATCACAGGTTTCTCATTGACTGTAATCTTCATCTGAATAAAATTAATTACAAATTTACAATATCCTGGTATTCTATTGAACTTTTTGTTTATTGCATTATGCTTCAGTTTGGTCTGTTAAGTAATTCATTATAAATAAAAAAAAACTATTTTACTTTTATTCAAGTTTTATAAATCCATCAACATTTTCAATTGGCATTTAATTTGTAAAACTCCACTATAAAAATAATCCATGTAAAATTGTAAATGTATATGTACTAATATGGAAAAAATAAAGGATTTTCAGTATTATATGCATATTATTTGGAATGCACTTTTTGAGGCAGACAATCTTGGAAAGGAGGGGGGAATGACATTCTGACATATGGTGAAAGGGGTGCATGAGGCAAACAAGGTTGAGAACCACTGGCCTATAAGATCCAGGAATCTATTTTTCTGCCTTTAGCCCCTGCACTATATTCAAGTTGTATTCTAGCTATATATATATATATATATATATATATATATATATATATATATATATATATATATATATATATATATATATATATATATATATATATATATATATTATATATGTGTGTGTGAAAAAGGGAAACAATGGAGCACCTTTATTCAAGACATCTTCAGAGGCAACTGAATTACAAGGACCGAGAGGGGCTTAAGTACACAGGGTGACCTTACTAAACATAAGAAAATAATGAGTCTGCAATAGGCCGGTTGGCCTATGCATGGCAGCCACTGTGCATGACATCCACTAATCCGCACACCAACACAAAAGGAACTTAAAAGAAAGGGCGACGTAACTAGTCATGTTCCGTCAGGTAAAAAATATGAGACCCACTAATCATCTATCCTACATCTAACTCGAATGCTTTCAAAGCATTTTTAACTTTGGGCTAAGGTGCTCCGTTGTTTCCCCCTTATATATATATATATATATATATATATATATATATATATATATATATATATATATATATATATATATATATATATATATATATATATAATTTGCGTGTTCACATGTAAGTATATAAATAATACACAGTATAAGTTTTTTTTCTTTCTGCATGATGTTTCGTTTAGTGAAGAGAGGAGTTTCACGCGTGGGGGAGAGGTTGAATAAAGTCTGGGGAGGGGGATGTCGTGGCGAGTTTAGGCGGGAGACTGGTTGTCGGGGGTCACTGTGTACACGGGGCTTTGGTCGAAACAAAGCGAGGCTTCCCTGCCACCACGAAACCACGTTTCCATTCTTTTATTATTGCCGAACTTACCATTTTTATATTTAAATCTTAAAATCATATCAATATTTTTGTTTGCTGCCTCCTGAGAGGTCTTTCGGTGAAACAATATTGTCGAATTTACAGTAAATTTTTTGTGCTGTCCATGTACCCTTTACATAACGAAAACATATTCTCAGGATAGTAATTGAGTAATGCGTCATTACACACCATCAAATTGAAGAAGTTGATTCTATGGAGTTTTAGAACACAGAGGTGAAAATTCCCGAAGAGTTCTTGTGGCGGAACAAGTTTCTCAAGGTCAGGCGTAGGACTACAGGGTGGGTAGGGGGTGGAGCACTCGCTGCATCCTGGTTGTTGCTGTGCTGGAGGAACCTTACTTTGTGGTCTTTTTGGTGGAGATAGGGTCTAGGAGCAGTAGGAGGCCGTAATGCATTTTTAAGGATTGTTCCTTGTCGGGTGTTTTGACACAGTATACTCGTATTGTATTGTTGACCGCAATATTGCTTGATTGATTTCCATATTCTAGAAAATAATGCTTCCATCATATTTTATCCATTTCATTGTTTGAAGGTGATAATGATTGATTTATCCAGTTTACATTTGTGGTTCACTTTTAGGCTGGAAACCTTGAACGCAAAGTCGAAACGGAGGCTTTAGTAGTATCCTTGATGGCTTTTTGCTGTGGGACTCGCCAGGGCTCTCCAAGGTCGTATTGTTGTGCGGTCTTCAAGATATTTAGGTTAAGTTAGCTTAGCTTAGGTTAGATTAGGACAGGTTAGGTTTGGTTAAACCTAAGTATACAGCAGCACCGTCTTATGTGTGTTGGGAGGGGGTTATATGCGGACCGGGATAATCTACCTGAGCAGTATTCTGTTGCTTTAATAGGATGTAACCGGTACCCCTGTTCACCATTAGAGGGTACCTATATGCTTTTCAGTGACATGCTTCTGTGTACTGCTGTACCCTTAAGACCTTTCGTTCATACTGGCCTTCTGTGTAAATTCACTTATCCAGACATTTTAGATACTTGGGCAGCTTGAAGGTGGCCAGTGCACCTACCGAGGTTGGTATTCCGTGGAGTCTGTTTTATCATATACAGTAGCTGCTGTTCCATTTAATGTCCCTTTTGCATTATATAATGGATTTATAAATCATACGAGTATTTTCATTGAATTATGTTACTGAAATCAAAGAAAAAATTGGTTGTGATGGTAAAAACCAAGGATAGACCTTGGTAAGAACGTTAGCATTTCGTCCTGGGTGTCGGGGGGACTACAGTAGACGCGCGGCGCGGGAGTGGGTGTGGTAGGTCCCTTGTTTGGCAGTACTGTACTCGTAGTATCGATTTAGGCTGTCACGGACCGACATCAAGATTTTTTAATTACGATTGAATCGTTCGAAATTGCAACGAGTGTGTTTGTGCTTTCCGTATGTAGTTAACGAAAAACATCTTAATGGACGCCTTCCATCGCAGTGTAGTTGGGCTGAATGGCGATATACGCAACCTGGTGAAGTTTGCGGCGTTGTCAGGCAAACTAAGCATCAGTGATGTTAGTGTGGATTTGGTCGCGATATAATGTAATCCATGTACTCTAACGTTATCGAGTGGTAGATGTTAAATTGTTACGTTTTTAAGAGGTAAAACATGGTTCATAGAGAGCATGCAGCATGCGTATTGCCGGCGTCTCTCCGTTACATAATCAAGCACAGTTGCCAAGTATAGTACGCCAGCATTTAACACTGCTTTGGCGGCTGTGGTTTTTGGGTATATATATAGTTCCCCGTCTCGTAGCTGCCGTTAATGTTTCAACCTTTGATGCCATGTCAGTTTTCTATTAATGATTATAATACAGTATTGTGCTGTATTAGTCCTAGCACGTGTACGTCAAAGATAATGTGTTATCTGGGTCTAGGATTCAAAATAGCCCTTGATAACATTATCAAGAGCAATGTGGGGGGATCCTACACAGGCCACTGGTCTCCTTCCCTCGGCATGGCCATCCCTAGTGGGTGGTCACTACTTGGCTGTCACTCGGAATTGAGTATGACGATTAGGTAACGTAAGATGATCTTACCAACTCATTTCATATATCCTAATCGAGGTTTGCGTGTGTATAGTGTGTGAGAGGTTCAGCTCGTGTCAAATTAATTCAGTTTTATTGTGTTCGTTTACTCGACAATTCAATTTTTTGGTAATGTGCTATAATATACTGTACTTAGAAATACTTAATTACGTCAGATACTGACAGCTTGTTTTACTTTATTCTTATCCGCCAAACTGATACTGGAGTATTAATTTGTTTACTTCTGACGTCAGGTATTTGGCAGATGAGTTGTGGTTTGTATAGGGTGGGGGATGGGGTGGGGTTAGGGTTTGCGGGCAGCGTAGCAACTGTCATTGTGTAAGTACAGTGACTCCGAGGGTGTTTACCTTGGCACGGCCAAGAGGCATCATTCCTCTTTTGTCACGTCACGTCACTTTCTTTCTTGACTAGCTAGTTTTATTTCGTTGTGAACTGTTGTTAGTTTCAAATATTTATATTGTGATTCACTGTAGAACGCCTTAATTTTATTTACTTATGTAATATTTAATATCTCTAACCACGTGTGTTTTCTTAGCTTGCCGTGTTGTGCATCCCCTGTTTCTTGCGCTTCCCCATGGTTGGTGTGGGATGCAGCTGCTTGGTGTAAGACAAGTGCAGTGTGCTGCAGGGGGTGCCGGTGTGGTTGGTACTTAGTGGCGGCCTCCAGCAAGTACCTGACAAATAATGGGACTGGCGCCTTCTTGTCGAGGTGAGGCGGTGGGAGATAGGAAGCAGATGATTTAAAGATGGCATGCAGGGTGGGGCATGAGGAACACGGGATATCACTAATAACAAACAGGAAATAGCAATAATTACAGAAACGTTAATAACACTGTTGATGGGAGGTGTCTGAAGGAACTTAGAAAGAAACCAGTGGAGGAATATGGAAGTTAACGTCCTGGTTCAGGTAATCAGTTTTTCCGGCCGCCCTGCCTTACACGTGACCCCGCCACGTGTGTAAACAATACTGGGAGGTGTGGCGGTGAGGGTACTTGGCTGGCTTTGAAGGACGAATGTATGGTAGAGGGGGGACCCGGCAACTAGTGAACTGGGGGGTGGTGGGGAGGGGGTTGTACACCTAGCAACCAGAGTACACAGCTCGTCTCGTTCTATCTTTAACATGGTGTTAGCTATCCAATATATTCCTCGCGTGTACCAGATTACGTACTCATACCAGGAACCTTCGAGTTATCTTGTAATATTAGCTGGGCCAAAGACCTTGACCGATGGGTAATAATCTTGGCCTTCATCTGTCGCCATGGTCTCCCGCCCCACCTGGGTATCCCTGTCTTCCTGGAGTGGTGCATGCGTGTGTAGTAGTAGATTTAGTTTGAGTGAGTATTTTTTTCTGGTTGGTGCTCCACGAGGATGTTGCCGTGACAATAACCATGTGCCAACAGTGATATGCTTACTTAATTTTTTAAGCTCGGCGTTTGTCATCCCCCACAGGCGACAGGTATGTTAATATTGTGGTTTTAGACTTTCGGATATCTTCGTTATTTTTATCCTGGCGTCTTGGAGTGAGAGGTGTACAGTATTTAGTCTAGTTGTAAACATCATCTCGGAAAGTGTTTATCAGGGATGTGTACTGAAACTTATCTCTTGTATTCCATGGAAAATATACATTACACGAATAAAATATTGGATTAAGGCAGTTTGCCATTCACGAGTTGTTACTTTAAAAGATGACTCAGGAGATTTTTTTTGTGTTTTGACTTTACGTCCTCCATACGGTTTAAGAGGGCAGAATTTTAACAAAGAAATTAGGTGCAGCAACAATAACAACCGCTGTAGGATGGATAAAACTGATTTGTTGTTCATTTGGAATCCACTGTTTGGTCATTGCAAGAATCCAGTAACGTGTTTCAAGGGCTGTGATTGGATGGTGGTATCTTGGCGGCCACGTCCACCCAACAGCTGGAAGAGACCCCACCTGGCGCCCCATGGACCTGTTTCTTGCCTCCTTCATCCTCCTCTAGTGCAGGTACATGAAGAGCTCAAAACCCCACTTTGTGTACAGTATCACCGTGGCGCGGGATTGGTTTGTCTCGTTCGACTAATCTGAGAGTTGGCTGAATTGGACTGGGGGGAACGGGTTTCACCGATGATGTAAGCTGTCTTTGGACTTGGGTGAGCTGGAATTGGATTGGGTCACTGGGCTACTCCATAGAACGTAGCTGGGGTTGAATTGTAGCAGGTTGAGGTTAATAAAGTTGAACTGGTGAAAAGATGGGGTAAGAGGTACATCAGGGGTGTGGGGGTTAGGTTTGGTGTAGTGTAGGTTGGGGTTGAGAGTTTACATAAGAGGTTGGCGTGGCTAGGAAGGTTGAGAGCTTTATGTAATGGGTGGAATATTACGTAAAACCGGTTGTGGTTTAAGCTCTCAGATTGTTGTTTGTTTTTAAGTCGCCGTTGCAGATTTCTAACTTTACTGCGTTCACGTGTTTTTTCTTCTCATTAGCTTTAGAATAACTAGAAGGTTATTTCCCTGAAATTAAGATTACAAAAAAAAGAGAATCGTCCTATGAGAACTCGAGTCCAATAATATTGTTGCTAAGAAACTGTAGCGTCAGCCTTAAGAGAACAGTGTGTGTGTAAGAAGGGATTGCGTAATGGTTTCAAGGTGAATGTTCGTCTGGTCCCAGTGCGCAGTTTTCCCTATTGTAGCTCTTTCGCCGGGACACCTACGGCCCAGAATCCTTTAACTGTATTGCGCAGACCATCTCGGTCCCGCACTGTAGGGGAGTCAGATGGTCTAGAATAATACTAGATGGAAGGAACACCCCAAGGAAGTGCTCGTTGTAGAAATTTCGTGTTTATAGCAACAGGTGGCATCGTGAGGGTTTCTGTGATAGACTCGCTGGGGGACTTTTATCGCCTTTATTGCGAAACATTTAACAGGGGGAACAATAATCACTAGGAACAAACAGTGCCACCTGACGTGATGCCTTAAAGAGGAGCTGGTTGAAGGAGGCGCTGTAACCTTCTACACCTCCCTCCCCCTTTCTCCTTTTGTTGTAGGAAGTTTGTCTCACACTTAGTAGTTGTAGACATTCCGTAATTACTACTACTCTTAAGCCAATTGAGTCTTTCATGTGGCTGACATAACGGGATTCTGTTGTAATTTTTGTCTAGTACTGCATTTGCCCGTGTGTGTGTGTGTGTATGTGTGCGTGTGTGTGTGTGTGTGTGTGTGTGTGTGTGTGTGTGTGTGTGCGCGTGCGTGCCGTGCGTGTAATGCGTCCTTGGATATTATTCCCAACAGTTGCTCTGAAAGGAATATTTTTCTTATATACACTGATTATATAAGTTAATATAAAAAATACCTTGGACGCAGTTGAGTTGAATTATATTTTAGAATAAGAATTTTTTTTAATATTTCGTCTTTATCTATATTTTTGCACACCAGGCTCTGCATATAACTGAGTATCGAAAGTATTGTCATAATGCTGAAACGCGCCCGTACTCACAATCCCAATGTAAAATGTCAACCGCTTGCTTTAGTCCATGAATATCTAGCCTCCTTTTAAAACTTTCCAGCGTCCCAGCACTTATTACAAAGTTGCTAAGCTTGTTCCATTCATCTAACACCTTATTTGTGAACCAGTTTCTTCCTATCTCCCTCCTAAACCTAAACTTATCCAACTTAAATCCGTTGCTACGAGTCCTATCCTGCTCGGATATTATAAGAACTTTATCTATATCCCCTTTATTGATTCCTTTCACCCACTTAAATACTTCTATTATATCTCCCCGCACTCTTCGTCTTTCTAGGGAATGCAAGTTTAGTTTCTTTAATCTATCTTGATAGGGAAGGTTTCTGAGTCCCGGAATCATTTTCGTCATTCTTCGCTGCACCGACTCCAGTGAATTGATATCCATTCTATAATAAGGGCACCAGAACTGAACTGTTGTTGTTTTTTGTGTTTACCTATACAGTGTAAATACTGTATTACTTTGGGGGTCTTGCTCTTGGCACGGCTCGTCAAGGCCACTGCGGGGATAGTACACGCAGGGAATTTCTTAAAAAATCTGTGTCAAGAACCTCGAGGGTTTAAGTGTGTCCCCTGTAGAAGGAAACCTTATCTTAGGTATTAACTGTTAGAGATCTTTAAGACCAGTCCCCCCACCGTATGAAATATGCGGGGTAACGTGGGGTCAGTCAGGCCGCCGCGACCTTGGCCTACACGATATGTAAGCACAATGACTAAGAGGGTTTTGCAGCTTAAAACTTAGCAGGGAAATTCGTTCCCCTAGAGATGAATTTGGTAAGAATAATTCGAACTAAGGTTTGCGATTGGCGGCCTATTTAATTAATAAAATTTTGGCGATTAATACCTGGTCTAGAATTGTACAAATTTAAGAGCATTACTCTATAGACTTTTATGAAACTGTTACACTTGGAGTTTTAGTTACTATTAGTTCCCTTTATACTGTATATTTTTTTCATGAGTGGAAAAATAATAAATAGTACAATACCCTTGTCCAGGTATAGTGTTTTTCGTAGGCATGGGTTTTCTGCTGTACACTTACTATTATATTGATTTATTTTGATCGCACCTGCCATAGCTGGGGATTTGGCATAGATGTTGACCCTTCCACTTTTAATGGCTGTGCCGTGCCGTAAACCGTGGAGGGACTCGAAATCTCTAAAAATATCTGGGGCCGCCCATGACAGACATTCACCAAATATTAAGTGACAGTGAGTAATTGTTTGGCGTCGAGTCATGCATAGTAACATAGTGCAGTAAGGGTGTGAGCATAAACGCTTCCCTAGACGGGGAGGGGGCACATCCCTCTAGTCTGGCCCGGCACCTATTTTATGGTTAACCCCCATTACCCCTCTCGGCCCCCCTCTGTTCCAAAAGGTCACGCCACTCAATACTGCCGGGTCTCACATATCACTACCAATTGCAGATCTAGTGGGAGCTGCAACAGACGCTGGCAACAGAACCACCATGAACACAGCAACAACCACCACTGCTCACTACCGTAGCCAACACTCGCCACCATGTTCAGTGGGGGGAGATGGAGTAGCTCTTAGTCTCCAAACTCCCACCACGGAGCGTCCTTACCAAACAACTCATTTGGGGAACTGAAGTTGGCTTCCTTCCTTTCCCCCCTTGTCATCTACAACCTTCATCTTGTTACTCACACTGTACTCCCATCTTGTTTTTCTTCGTTATCCTCTCTATCCCCCATCCCTCTTCCCATTACCGTTAAGAGATTGTGAATTGCTGTGGATTAAACATAAATGAATGGTTTAGCTCTCGTACATAGCAATATATAAGGGGGCTGTGTCTCGACTCTGCTTACTACCAACATTGTCTGTCACTGTCGATAATTAACCTTCCGACGATGGTGTACCTCAAGAGTGTCGAAGTGTTGCGTAACTCCCAGGAGGACACGTGTCGAAGTGTTGCGTAACTCCCAGGAGGAAACGTGTCGAAGTGTTACGTAACTCCCAGGAGGACACGTGTCGAAGTGTTGCGTAACTCCCAGGAGGACACGTGTCGAAGTGTTGCGTAACTCCCAGGAGGACACGTGTCGAAGTGTTGCGTAACTCCCAGGAGGACACGTGTCGAAGTGTTGCGTAACGCCTGTATCCCCTTGATAGGACTCGGCTCTGCTATTCCACTCTCCCCACCCCCAGAGCTCTACCCTACCTTGGAACCCCATTGTCACCATTTCTCCTCCCTGTCTCACCTCAGTCACCAGTTCCCCTCTTCTCCCTGTCTCACCTCAGTCACCAGTTCCCCTCTTCTCCCTGCCTCACCTCAGTCACCAGTTCCCCTCTTCTCCCTGCCTCACCTCAGTCACCAGTTCCCCTATTCTCCCTGCCCCACCTAAGTCACCAGCTCGTACCCCACGTTTTTTTAGGAAAGTCTTCGAGGTAGCAGATAATGACGAAAATTACGATGTTATTTACTTAGACTTTAGCAAAGCATTTGACAGAGTACCGCATCAGAGGCTTCTGAGAAAAATTAAGGCTCATGGTATCGAGGGGAAGGTTTTAAATTGGATAAAATCATGGCTCACCGATAGAACGCAGAGGGTCAGCGTAGATGGTGTTAAATCTGAGTGGGGCCGTGTAACCAGTGGGGTTCCCCAGGGGTCAGTACTAGGCCCACTCTTGTTCATAATCTACATCAACGATCTAGATATTGGGATCAGCAGTGACATAAGCAAGTTTGCGGATGACACCAAAATAGGGCGGCAGATTAATTCAGGGCAGGATGCAAACGCATTACAGGAGGATCTAAATAAACTGCAGGGGTGGTCTGAAAAATGGCAAATGAAATTCAACACCAGCAAGTGCAGCGTACATAATATTGGAAGAACAAATACTGTCAATGTATACAGCCTTTACAACATCAACTTAGAGAAGTCGACTTGTGAAAGAGACCAAGGGGTACTTGTAAGCCCGGACCTACGGCCTAGAAAACAGTGCGTTAATGTTCGAAATAAGGCAAACAGAGTATTGGGTTTTATATCTAGAAGTGTAAGTAACAAGAGTGCGGAGGTCTTATTGCAACTATATCTTGCGCTAGTCAGGCCACACCTCGATTATGCGTTTCAGTTCTGGTGCCCTTATTATAGAATGGATATCAACTCACTAGAGTCGGTGCAGCGAAGAATGACGAAAATGATTCCGGGACTTAGAAACCTTCCATATCAGGATAGGTTAAAGAAATTAAACTTGCATTCCCTAGAAAGACGAAGAGTGCGGGGAGATATAATAGAAGTATTTAAGTGGGTGAAAGGAATCAATAAAGGGGATATAGATAAAGTTCTTATAATATCCGAGCAGGATAGGACTCGAAGCAACGGATTTAAGTTGGATAAGTTTAGGTTTAGGAGGGAGATAGGAAGGAACTGGTTCACAAATAGGGTGGTGGACGAGTGGAACAAGCTTAGCAACTATGCAGTAAGTGCTAGAGCGCTGGAAAGTTTCAAAAGGAGACTGGATAGATTCATGGATGATAGAGAGTGGTAGTAACTCTAGACAGGAGCTGCCATGCACAGGCCAACCGGTCTATTGCAGACTCCTTATGTTCTTATGTTCTATTGTCACCAACTCCACTACCCTGCGTCACCTCACCTCACCACTGTCACCAGCTTACCCACCCGGTCCCACCCTGGTACTCCTATCTGTATTAGTTTACTTGAGGGGTTTATACTTTAAATAGGTGTATGAGGGGGGGGGGGGTGTGCTTGGTCAAGGTGTTGGTGGAGTGTTGTACAGGTTCATCTTTCTAATTATCCCCCCCCCAACACCTATACTTACCTGTTTTTCTTGTTTCTCGCTGACTTATACATTACGGTAGGACGAATCTAAGGTTGTATATAGTGTAGGTTAGGTGTTCAAAGGTGTAATTGGGTAGTGGGCGATACTCGACGGCAGGTGTTAATGTGGTAGGTTGCAATGTCAGCATTTTTTTTTTTTTTTAGGATATATTAGTAACACACCTGTGTGTGTTTGTTCCCTTTCCTGTAACATTTAAGAGTGTAGCTCACCAACCACCCCCACAGTATATTGCGTCTGCTTCCGGCCACCACCAACACACATACACCATTGTTTGTGCATGAATACCTATGTGTGGTGTGAGGCTGTCACTTGGCAACAGGAAGCCAGTATAGCACTCACTCCCCCGCCGTTTGTTTGTACACTATCAAGGACATGACCATTTGTTTGCCTCTTTGCATATTTGTTACTGTTTTACTTGAGGATCTTCTTGAGTTGTCACCAAACTTTCACATCGTTCTTGAAGCCTTTTGTATTGAAGCTTGGTCAGCGGTCATGATGAAGCTCTTAGCTATCGTGATGGGAGTGTCAGTATTGGGATTAATGCATCACCTGTTCGTAAGTATTAGATTAGTAATTGTTTGGGATCACGTGAAGATAAGGTTCCCATCTTATTTAATCTGATAGATTATTTAAACACCACAATGCTAACCTACCCTGACAGCGTTAATGTCAGGTGAAATGGGCTGGGGTGGCTAATCTTTACGTGATCCTTTGGCATGATCCATAAATTCAGCTTAAAATCTACGGCCAAATTTGGGAACGTGAAAACAAACTGAAGTATACTGTAAGGTTGTGCTTATGGCGAACATAGGTTGGCAGGTGATGGTTGCTATGGAGGAGCGTGGAGGGTCACAGAGTATAAGTGGCAACCAGCCCTCCGCCCTGCCCGCACGTCCACTCTCCAGAAGTGGCGGCAGGTAGAGTAGCATGTGGGAGATGGTTGATGTCCATTGTTATGAACAGTTGGTGTGTGAGAACGTGTGGCTGGCTGCTGCACGTGGCCTGTTGCTGGCAGTTCTACAAGTGCCTTTATCACAAAAAACCGCGGGTCAGGCTGTGGCATTTCTTTAAGGCTCTGGGAACATAGAAAAATTCATACAGAATGAAGGTATGTTTGGTGTATTATTGATGAGTGATGTTAGGTCATATTGATACATGCACTTGATTGTTGACTACTCTGCGAGAGGTTCATCGAATTAATAGTGCAGTGTAGTGACGTGGTGAATGATTTTATATTCCCATTCTGCCAGTGGTGGGTGCTTTGTAGTCCAGTACTTAGTTATGTGATTAGTGTGGTGATGTCAGTGAAACGAGACTAAATGTAGACCTTCCCGTAGACAGGTGCAAGGTCGAGAGTGCATGTAGAAAATCGCACCATATCCAGGCCAAGGTTCTTGCCCAGGGGATAATTGAATGGCCGTCTGCCCTTCACGCCCCAAACATGACTCCCGGACACGCGTGCATGTGAGTATTCAACAGTGTAGGTGCAGATGGTCAATATGACGGACCTTATAACCTGTTATCATGGAGTCTCACCAAGTGATGTCACATTAAGCATATGAAAGATTTGCAGTTCTTTGATACGGCTGGGGCCATGATCAATTGTACAGTATTTGGAAATTGCAGTGTTCGTTTGTAGGTGTTAGGCCCTGGGGGTTGGCGTGCTGTAGTGCTGGGAAGAGCGCGGGTGACTCAGACTGTTGACGGTACTTGGTATTAAGGGGTGGGATGTTGTATTTATGTCGGGGAGAGCGAGTGAAATCTTGGCAGTCTTGGTGATGTAGCAACACGCACTCTCTGGCAATGTTTTCCCTGCTAGCATGGTGGCGTGGCCTTGACGCCGCCATGTCAGCAAGCTGGCCAGTGACCCTCGAGACTGGTGAGACGTGGCAGCTTGTTCCTTGAGGTGTTTCCTCTTCCCTCCCTGACCAGATATCCCTCCGAGTGACAGGCCTGGCACTTGACATTATTAGGGACCTGCCACACTTTGCCATAAACAGATAAATTGTACCGGGAATTTTCCCCCCACACACTCATCACTGTCACTTTATGTAACTTGCTGACAAAACCCATGACCCTTCAGGCCTTTACGCCCTTAATGCATGAGTCATAAAGGCAAGTATGAACTCCGCATGCTTCTCCGATGGGCACTGTAAACGCTTCTGCTTCACCTTGCACAGGATGTAAGGGGTGCCCAATAAGTAGTCCCCTTGTGGGCAGTCTAAAAAAAAAAAATCTTGAGGTGTTTATGTCAGGGTGCGGGCGCACTTTACCCCAGCCCGGCTTCCTCCTTCCCACTATCTCCTTTCCCTCATTTCCATTTATTCCCACCAAATTCTCTTATCAACAGTAAATCCTATACAACCCAAACCCTTTCATATCTCTGGCCCTCTTTCACCTGCTACTCTTCGCGGTCTCACTGTTGCTGAGAGTGGCGCTAGGATCTTTCTGAGTTCACCTGTTGAGGAGTCGAGATGTCACAATTGAAGGTGAAGGAAAGGGTACGTCCTGGTGTTGACATCGCACTCATTGACAGTGCTGCCTGAATTTTATTATTGCTATTCCCAAGAGAACTCTTGAAAACTTTAAAATGAAGTTAAGTAACTTCTTTCAATATAAAAATATTTAGATACAAGAACTATGAATTATATTATTATGTCATTGGTTTCGATGGCTGATACTGATAATTTTTATCAGTAGGTTTAGAGTTGCATGGGTTGGGATGAAGATGTGAATTAATGATGGAGGTTGTTAACCCCGGCACATCACCTCTCAGACTCACCCTGGGGGTCACACGCACTTGCTCACTCTCCATGGTGTTGCGCAGTAGACTGCTGCGGGGGGGGGGGGGTCACCCTAACTAACTGAAGCTTTGTCTTGCCGACAAGGTCAGTGTTCAAAGACTAGAGCAGGTGAAGTAGTTGTCTAACGGATAGCCTATAGTTGACACGTTGTTTCTCGTAATTAGCAGTCTGGTTAAGCTGTCATATCATCTTTGGGGAGTTTGGAATTGGGTGTCCAGCTAACGAGGTGAGCTGTGGCTGGGAGGATAAGATAGGTCATGGTGTTGTGACCTTCACTTGGTGATGCATGTCTCGAGCAGAGACTGATGGTTGGCGACATAGTTGTGTGGGCTGCACCCTTCTGTGGCACAGCGTACACTATCTTATGATGTATTCTTCATACTAACCTAACCTCTGCCTATTTATCCTACACACTGCCTCACCGGAGTAGGTTAGTTGGAAGGGTTTACCATAGGGCCTAAAGGTTTCTATAACTTTTATAAACTATGAAATTTTGTAGGGCGCGTTTCCGCTTCCTGGTTCCATTCTTCCTCCTACGAACACGTGGACGTGAGGGTTGTGGTAACGATATGATACACGTATACAGTACACCCTCAACGGATATTGTGTGTGTGTGTACCAAAATGCCATCATGACCTTGGATAACAAGATCTCAAGGAAGGTCGTGTTTTAAGTGGCAAAGCACTTAGCAACACGACGAATAACAATGGAGGACATTTTTTGACGATTATATAAAACTATGAAAGGTTTTACGGTAAATGGGTGTCTCGGTGTCATGGATTGCGTTAGGCTTACTCACGCAACCAACGCCAAAGTTTGTTTTACTAGAGATAAGACACCCGGCGAGGCATAACTGGGACATGTATTTTTCAATTAGTGTATGTTAGCTAGCCTTTAGGGGGGGGTGGGCAGTGAAACAGTGTTGTGCTGTTCATCTCTTCACACCCAAAAACCTCATTTTAAGTAGTATCCCCTGGACCATGGCATAGTTAAGACGTCGTCTCCATCCTCTCCCTCCTGAAAGGGGGCGGGACACCACACCACACAGAGTCCTCCACCGCCACTCCGTCCTGTGAACCGCGATCGACACGAGATGAAGTGTGTTAACCTAGTTTGTTATCCCCGTGGAAATATCACGTGTGGAAGCCTGGTTGCGACAAAAGCAGTCCAGGCTGGCCTGTCAAACCTACAGTAAATGGTTAATTAATTCACGCTTACAGAGTTCTCCTGCACGACACCCGTCTACAGTGACCGTGATCGACACGGGACTAAGTGTGTTAACCTAGGTTTGTTATCCCCGTGGAAATATCACGTGTGGAAGCCTGGTTGCGACAAAAGCAATCCAGGCTGGTCTATTGCACCTAAATGGTTAATTCAAGTCACGCTTACCAGTTCTCCTTGCCGGGACAACCGTCTACAGTGACTGTCAGTGACGCGAGACTATGTGTTATGGCCGTGGAAAGAAGTTCTTGTGATGAAGCCTGGTTGTAACAAAAGCAATCCAGGCTGACAGTAAATGTATCCCTTGAAGAATTAAGGCTCTGTTAAGTCATACCTACAGTAGAGTAATCACATGTGTTCCCAAGTTGATAATTACCTCTTTTAGAAGATTAATTATATTACAGAGTGAACGTGAGTGAATCATATATCCATGCAAATTGTAAATCATTGTATGGAAGCTTGACAAATAAATGTAAGTGCAATTATCTGCCCGTATCTGTGATCCTATCTTATTATTACTAAAGGTAATGACTGATTGGTTATGACAAAGTATAACCAATAACTGAGATAGATGTTGGAAATTAATGGAATTCATTAAATCATCATTTATCAAGTATAAATCATGGAATGTCGAGTGGTGGAGTGAACTTCTACGTAGATACACCTTAATCTCCTGTAAGTAATCAGTGTGAAGGTATCGAACTCTACGGTAAGAAATAAGAAATACGACGTATTATCATCTTTATATAATATAATCTGACTCCTACTATTACCGATCCACCCAAAACCATGACACTCGGTGAAGAGAAGAATGTAACGCTCTATGATGAGGAATGCGTGTTGAGTCATGGTGGGGAGTGCCTCGGGGACTCGACTTGGGCACCCCCACGGGTTCCCTTGCCTTCCAGTTACTCACTTGACAACTGGTGGTATTGTAGCCGGGGAGGTGGAGTGGGCAAGGGGGGTATCATATGTTGTTTGCAGTATCCGGTCTGATGACTGAGGTTCCCACACTTGTGTATGACTGGCGGGGAAGTCGGGTTTCAGCTGTCCCTGGTGTTACCAACACCACCACACCGCTGGTCTGTCAAAAACCACCCACCACTACCAGCCTGCCTCACCTTTACTGTCAGAGCTAAAAATATCACTGGA
Organism: Homarus americanus; assembly: GCF_018991925.1. NCBI lineage: Eukaryota > Metazoa > Arthropoda > Malacostraca > Decapoda > Nephropidae > Homarus > Homarus americanus. Next base: position 174,173 of record NW_024730425.1, read on the forward strand.
GTTAATCTGTAGGGATTATCTGTATCCCAGACGTCCATTGTTGAGTTTTCACATGAATTTACTAGTTTTGTTTTCGATATGCGGAGTGTTACATATGGAGGTCTCAAGATGTTCAAATTTGACTCATACTGAGGCGTTGTGTTTGGAATTGAGGTCTTGCCGCCATCTGTCAGACACACTGCTTTGGTTAAGGACCTTCTGAAGGTGACACTCCAGTATAACCTGCTGCTCACCTCCCGGGTTCAGTGGAAGGTGAGGGGGGCTGTACTGCTTGTTAAATTTTATAATGCAACTAAACTTGAAATTCTGACGGGATGTTCATGAATATACTGTTGTTATGCAGAATAGTATTTGGCTTCAAACATGTTTGAGCAGTGGATCGTTGATCGGTGTTGTGTGTGGGGGTTGCGTATTTATACTGTGTAAATGGGAAATTCGTCATCAGCTGCTTTGGTGTTCGTAGTCGGTGCCTATACGGGCTGTGTTAACTCCCGCAAGGCCGTATTGCACGTTTCGGACGGAGTTATTAAAAGGTCGGCGTGTGTGTGTGCGCGCGTTCGTTCGTTCGTGTCTAGTTGTGTATGGATCTTTGTCCTCGTTGTGGTAACATAATCCACCCACTAAATACACATTATTGCGCTAATACCACATAAACACACACCCATTTATTTTTCTGAAACATATGACTACATGTTTTTCGGAGGGATCTGCTTCAAAAATAGAAGTGATAAAACACCGAGGCGGGAACTGACACAGTATCTGCTGATGTGGGGCGAGACGTCAACACGATGTAGCGACTGAAGTCTTATTGTTTCCTAAACTTAATTACAATGAGACGAGGGGGGAACCCTTCTGCAGTTAGTACTCTGTTCTTGGGAATAAGTGTGTTGTGATTGGTTGGTACACTCACGTTGGGCAAATATCACTTTAAAATCTGTATTATTCCAAGGTGTGACAGAAGTGCTCTATTATAGTTTATTACTTGTTACCGTGTTCAGAAGTTCGTGTTATGAACTTGCGACAGATCAAGCACTAATTAAAACCCGCTACTTCTCGCCCTGAAGGGGACAAGCGAGTGATAGATTAATTAGAGATTTTCGAAGGATTATTCTGGTCAATGCTGCATCTATTCTTGGTTCGTACAAACCACTGCTTGGTTGTCAGATGCATATTATACTGTAGTTCATGTATACAGCTATTTCCTGTGTTAATTCTTTTGTCTTTATCTTCCGATTAACCAATGTTGGACAGCAGTAACCCGTGTTGTCGCACTAAAGTAAACTTATTTCCATTATACAGTGTACGTATTACTGTATCCGGAAGTTGTGATGAGCCGAGGGGGTGGGAAAAAACCTAGTGTATAATCTGTTGTTGGCATGTAACAACTCACCTCGACCTACACTGATTAGTATATATATATATATATATATATATATATATATATATATATATATATATATATATATATATATATATATATATATATATATATTTGGGTGTGTGTTAGAAGAGCGAAGGACAAGTGGTTTAACAACGATTAATTTTATTATTGGGAGTGGGTGTGGTGGCTTAACATTCCCCTGCCCAAACTTTGTGTATATTTCGCTCATTTTTTTTTGCACTGTAGCTGTATGCCTTAATGATGTGGGGGGTGTTTCGATGATATACAGACAGTAGCTACTGTCTTAATATCATCGAAACACCCCCCACATCACTAAGTTAAATTTCAATATTAATATTACAGAAATATACAGCATGAATATAGCGGTTCTTGGGGAAGTAAAATAAGATCTTTGTAAATCAGTGTTTGCTTTCTCAAAAAGACCCAAGGATTCATTTTACTAGTACTATATGAAAATAAATGTAATGTTCGGTGTATAAATGTATATAATCAATATATAATTTACAGTACACACGTGAATATTACAAATAAAACGCAAATTAATTGGAAATGAGATATCCAAACTTTCGGCTGTATCCTAGCCATCTTCAATATACCTAAAGGTGACTTGAATCGGTGTGCTTTGTCATTATTCGTGACTTTCAAGAATTGACTATTGTAGGAATAACTGTACCTGCACTTCTGTGAGAATACGCGTAAGGCTAGAGTGCTTCTTGATACGGCGAGGTACCTTATGACCATGCTCCTATTTGAAAAATATTGTATATACAGTATGTACGTATATATTTATTCTCAAATGTATATTCCGCTAGCTCATCCATCCTTCTCATTTTAACTCTAGTGATTACAAAGGAACGTGTCTACTATTATATTGATTGTTGAAAATGAATGACACAAAAGCCTGACTTGCAGCTTGTCACATCTTATTGCTTAGCCATGGTCGTTATTTGAAGATAAGTTTATAAACGGTCGTTGAAACCAGCATGTCGATTGCAGCATGCTGAATAGCCTCGAACTCCGGAAATCCGGTACCACTGTACAGGTGTTGGCGTGAACTGATACGGTATTTTTTTTTAACTACGTAATAATATAAGGTAATTCGTATAGGTGTGTATCGTGATGAGTAACATTAGTTCGAAGCAGACTTTTCGGTGATGAATATTGAGTGCGTCGGATAGACTTGATTTTGATGTTCTTGGTGTTAACTGTCATTTCGTGTATGGAACGCTTAGTTTATTTTCTAAACAATAAATGCGTTGTCGTACATGGTAGTAATAACAAAAATATTTTTGCGAGAATATTTCGTGCATAGTATACAAAAGGCAGTGCATTGTTACATTTAAGTTAACGCAATTTCAACTTGCATATGCAAAGGGTAATTATAATTCCTAAAGGGAGAAAGTAATGCAAGAAGATGAACCAGCCCTGCTGCATGACAGTGAACAGTGACATCACCCACATGAATGTGATATATATATATATATATATATATATATATATATATATATATATATATATATATATATATATATACTGTTAATGAATATGATGAATATGATGTATTTCTTTGTGTATGAACCTCTCCTGCGTGGCAGTGAGAAGTGATACCGCCCTCAGTGTCAAGACCTGACTGAATTACTCAGAATAGGCAAACTGTACTCCAAGCTTTGTCAATAAATTTAACCCCCCCAAAAAAAAAGCGGCACTTGCACCTTATCTGCCCCTTCCTGTACCTAGAAAAGATCGTGTTATACTGCCCAGATTTTAGGGATGGGTGTTTCTTGAGATTTCCAGCCTCATCTTCAGACATTATGCTGAGTTAAGCCCTTTTTTTTAATATTTGATGAATAGCATGTGTGAAGTTGGGAATCATTATTAATAAGAAACCAGAAGTGTATATCACTTTACTTGAGAATAAACTGAATCAAGATGGGTGATAGTGGTGAATGGACTGGAGGTCCATAAACAGGTCATGCACTTGGGATTTGGGTCTTGGGATTATAGTGAGTGGCTGTAATAAGGTTTAAAGGTGCGTGGGATGTAACACCAGATGGTGTACTCAGACAATGTACAATACATATCCATTTATCATCGGATACTACTGAAGCTATATATATATATATATATATATATATATATATATATATATATATATATATATATATATATATATATATATATATATTGTGTGTGTATATACTGTATTTTTACAAAAAATTAACAAACGTCCCAAATACACCAGAAGACCAGCCAGTCTCTCTGTCACCGGAAAATGAGTGACCCCAAAACACGTTGCCAGGCGAACTTGGCAACAGCCAACGGGTGGCGGTTCCGCTGGCCCACTGTGGCGCTCACGTTAAGAGTTTATTGGGTTTCACCAGGGTAGAGATGGATTTTATCTGCGTGGTTCTTGGTTAGCTGTCATTGTGCTGCTACCCTTATTTTAATGCAGGCAATTATAACACCAGTAAACCATGAAAAAATTGGCACAGCATTTTGCCTAGAGTTTCAAGGTTATGTGTGCACTAGCGGAAGTGGTACCAAGTTAAGTTCAGTTTACAAACGTGCTTGTGTTGTGGAAGAGGTAAATTTCATATAGTGAATTTCATATGAAAACTTAACATCATATATTTTAAGTAAATTACGATGTAGGCTAGGTTGATGGCCGTTGAACAAGTTATTTACTTGTACATTTAGACCTCTTCTATTTATACCAGTTACTAAGGCAAACTTATCGCCAAGACATTTGTTTTGAAGGTATATCGTTTAATTTACATTGAAATAATGTCAACGTGCATGGGGAATGAACAGAAGTAGTATGTAGTGTTATACCGCTGCTTGAGTATAACCACGTCTAGGGATGGTAGGGATTGATAACAATTTATCACAAAATTCACCATGTGACAACACAGATGGTAAGTGAGGTGCGGGAGGGTTGGCACGCCTGTGTTCTCCCTGACCTGAACCGTCGTGGCTTGGAATCCTATCCTGATCGCTTAAACGCATATTTTTCCCCCCACAAATTGACTAGTTTTAAAGCCTGATAGTAATTTCAAGTAGAAAATTTTGTATATTAATATTTACATCTTTGAGTAATGAGATAATTGACTTTAGTCTCGTGCAGAGAAAGCGGCACTTCCAATAAAACGTGCATTAAAACTGTCAAAACTGTTTATAAACAAAGGTGAGTTGTACGCTACACTTACAACTGTCATCTTTCATTCATACAGTACCTTTAAATTATTTACAAGCCAACCAATAGTTTGAAAATCTGTGTTTATTCTTCGCGTTAAAAATGTTTGAGGTGGGTGGTTGAAATTGTGGTGTGCAGGGGTGCGTGTGTTCACGATGGACACTTCCTAGTAGCAAACTAGCATTGGTGAGTAGGAAGAGGATGACTTAAAATGGCTGATGGTATTGACGCTAAATATCAATGAGTTATTATTCCGTCGTCGAGTAGCACATTATTTTAAGAAGTACAGTATCATACAAAAAGATTAGCAGTGGAATATTAAGTCACCACTTGGTGGCAATAATCTGTACCTAGCAACAGAGGGAGGATGGTAGGGATGGTGTTCCCAAGTTCGCCAGTACCAGGAATTAACGGGTAATGTTACTTCAATTTGTTATTATTATGACGAATGACAACCAAACTACCGGTACCTTACCAATAGGTCGAATATGGCTTCAAATTGCTTGAAATGGATAAACATAAAAAATAAATAAATTGTCGGATAATATAATCAAACGAGAGATTAGGTATCTAAATTATTAAGAGGGAACTTTGGAAGCTAACAGGTGGTTGATAAAGGTATATTCAAGACATTAAATTAAACTATGTAGTCGCTAAATCCTAGTCCTAATCTCAGTGTCTTATTGTGATTGCCAGAATATTGTATTTGATAAATTAAAGAAGAACGAACCTTCGTGGAATGGTGTGGGAAAGAAGAATGAATCTTAAAGGGACGGTGTTGTACCCTGACGACACTAGTAGTGCTTACGAGTCCTGTTGGCCTTGCCATAGGCACTCTTCAACAACTTTGCCTGGGTTTATCGGATTAGCGAGGCATTTCATTTAACAACTCTTGCGTGTTTATTTATCACAAATAGATTAGTATATAATGTTCTATGTGTAGTATTACTGTAAAATTTGACATTAATACTATGATAATTCTTTTAAAGGGAGGACCTAAGGATTCTGATTTGCTACAAAGTTATGGGGTGGATTAAGCTTGTCATGTTTATGACAGTTAGATCTCATAAATTTTAATTGTTGATGGACTTGTGTAATTGCTCACCTTGTTACGCGCTTATACTGTAGATCTTAGTTGTTGAAGCGGGTAGGGAAACTGATCGTCTAGTCACTAGACGATCAGTGCCATTCATCTCCCATGGCATAAATGAAAAATGTTCTTAGAATGGGAGGTTATAAAAAAATTATTCAACTTGTCCTTCATCCTATTATACGTAGGTGGAGGAATTTGCTTTGGTGCATGATTAGCATTTCAGTTTAATAGCCCGGACCTATAGTAGTTTAATTATATATCTTGTAATTGGATTTAGGTAAACATTGGGTAAAAAAAAATTATTTTCGTGAATTTAACATTGGAAATTTTACACGTTGTTAACTTGTTTTTCGATGTAGATCTTTTTGGAAGAATTAATATTCCCTATGCCTACTAACTTAGACAAGAGAAAGCTTTCACAACCAAAACGTAAGTCCATCACTTAACAGACATGGAGGGTAATACAACAGGACGCAAGGGCGGGGTTTGGCTCTGTTAGCTCCACAAGGTCGGTAAACTGGCCGGTTATTTGCTCGGGGCATTTACCAAGTGGGTGGAAGAATTCTTTTGTAACGCTACCATGCCTGAGACAGCTGGGGATGGTTCAGTGTCCCATCGTCTTCCGTTTGTCATTAAAAGTTTAACATGTGGCTCATGCGCCGAAATCATTGTCTGGTAATTCATCTTTTCTGATGCACGGGGAAGTTTATTCAACACTTAAATTTTCGTCTTGAGGAAGCAGCTCTGTGAACGACTCCAAATTGACTGACTTTCTAAGACAAGATCTTATCGTAAATTGAGGTTTGATTATTCAAACTTTTAGTATGGACTGAAAAATGGCAGATACAATTTAATGTGGAAAACTCCTTAATTCTAAAGCTAGGGAAAGGAAGAGGTTGGCTCGCGTGAGACCACGCTTGATTTATGTGGTTTTGGTCACTACTAAAGAATGGATATAGTTTCCCTAGAAATAATCCAGAAGAGCTAATATCGGGCATTAGGAACCCTAAGTATTAAGACAGATTAAGAAAACTGAATGTGCATATTCTTGAGAGCCATGTAGTGAGTGGCTATATGATCGAAATGTATAAATGGAAGATGGGATGAAGTAAAAGTGATTTAACTAGGTATTTAAACTCTCAAACCAGGAGCGAATCCGTAGCAGTGGTTTTGATTTTGGTGTGAAATATGGAAACATTGGTTTGGAAATAAGCGTCATGCCTATGGGACCCACTTTCGCTGTTTTTTATTTTTTTTTATTTTTTTTTTGGAGTGGGACAAATTACCAACCATCATCATTAACTCGAACTCGCTGGGAAGCTTCAAATAAGGGCTGGGTGTAAAGAGGGCTGCCTAGTAAGAGCCAATAGGGCGACCACTAACCTCAACATCCTAAGTCCATTTGGTATTGACATTTACTCATCATTATTAGACAGGATCCAATAAGAAACGTAAACCTGTATGCAGATAAAATATTACAATGTGAACAAGTTGTGTTTGGAACGTAGAGTAATACAGTGTCAGGTAAATTTCAGAGGTTTTTCCATTTGAATAATGTAAACGTCATTCAGAAAGCGATACCTATTTATATCAGTATGTTATAACATCATAATCTTATGAAAATAACACGGTCTAGTTTCAGGATTATGGGAAAGTTATGTAGTTTAGAGAAAACATCAAGTAGCACTTCTCGACCACCATCAAATTGTAGATAAAGAGCACTGAAACAAAAGTTATCCAATGTTATCACCCTTGATAATATTGGAGAAGCTGAACTACATAACTCCACGATACTGAGTGGATGGCAGGGTTAGTGGAATAACGCGGCTTAAAGTACTGTTCACCTGCTGTAGTGACTGGCCAAGCGGTTGGAGGTATAATGGTGTTATCTCTCGGGCAGCCACTCTCCAATAGTGATAATGGTCACACATCCTGTCTCATGCAACCCACCACAACTGGTTGTTGTGCTTGGGCTAACCTTATACTTTGGCGTTGGGAAGGCCAGGGAAGCTGGATTCTCTTCAGAGTAGAGGAAACGTGAAGATTTCAGTAAGGGTTGTGTGCAAAATATGATGCTATTTACCCAGGATGACAGGGAGGGGAATGTATTGCAGCACCAGGAAGAGCCTCGGCACTGCTCGATTGCAGTAACAATGGTTGCTACACCCTCACTCTTATATACGGAGTGTAGCAGGAAGGTAGCCCAACACCCGGCAGCATTGTATATAACTCCTTCTATCAATGTTATTGGTTATTGTGCCTTTGTTCATTAAAGGCTCTCCTCGTCATGGTGCCATTCTTAAACATTCCTACACTATGTCATTTTGTTACTGCTACAACACCACTCTCACAGTAATACCATTGCCATAGTGTCACTAGTCCACTACCCATAATACACATGATAACCCTGAAAAAAAAAATTGTTTGTGTCACACTCAGAATGACTTAAATTATATTCTTGCATGTGATCACGTATAATTAAATATGGTACGAATCAGAATTAGGTATTTTTTAACATTTAGTTTAAGAAAAATGGCAGAATTAGGTATTTTTTAACTTATGCACAATGGCTAGTTTGGGTAGTTGAGTCGATACTTCAATGCGACAACCTCCTTAAATCAGTCTAGTCCTTCAGGTAATATCCACATAAGTTGTGCTGAAAATCCTCATTTTAGATATCATGACATTTAAAAATTTTAACAGTATATTGTGGGAAGGTGTTAGATTTTCGTATTTAGAAATTCTTGCATTTAGGCCAAGGAGGTGAATGTTAAGGTTCGGGTGACCTGACTTTTTGGGGAAATTACAGTTCATGGATGGGTTCCTCCATTCCTCGCACATCCACCATAGTTAACTTCAAAACGTGTATCTGCTATATCGTGGCTTACTCTTATTACTTTCTTTGTGCGGTTCGGAAATTAAGTCTTGTTAATTTATTTATTTGTTTATTTTTATAACGGGGGTTAGCCTCCTTATTGTAACTTGGTTAGGTATTGACGTTAACAGAACCAAACAATATATCTAATAAAAACTAATTATATTTAACTTAAATCTGACATCTACAGTAAGTAACAGTCGATCAAAACTCAGGCAATAACTCTTGTAATAATGAATTTAGGTTATCGTAAATGGAAAATAATTTTGGCAAGTACATGAAGTAGCTCCAGCCTTCGCTACCTCCTGCAGTTACCGATGTGTGAAAAAAGTTAACCGTCATTGTTTCAGAATGTATGCAATTTTACTAGAATGTGCCCAGTTTTCCGAAGCACAATGAAAATAGTTGTACAGTACAGTAGTTGATAAAAAAAAAAAAACTGGACTCGTGTGGCGGGTGATGGCGTCACTGTGCATAGCAACAGATTTACCCAGTAGTGTTAGGAAAGCGGATGTTGGTTTTTTATTGTTCTTGTTGATTTTTTGTATCAGTCTTATTATTAAACTCTAAACACACACTTGCTGACTATTTAATTAGTTTTAACACGTGATTATTTCTAATGTAAATGAGTATGGCTATGTATAAATAATGACAACCTGTAGGAGGTTGTAGCCGAAGCTTCCATTGGTGTATTGCGTCATTAGCGATAGTTGTAGTTGGTACACCGCCACCATGAGCTATCTAGATATTATCCTTTCTCGCCAGTCATGAAAGCGGTTATTCATTAAAATAGAAGATGTAGACATTCGTTATGGTGTCTGAGAAAGTGAACATTGTCAAAAGATATTTGTTACTGACCCCTGCTCGACTTAATTATATGCTTCCCCAAGTTGGTTGAGGAAGTCGTTTTGGTTAATGTATGTATAGTTCTTTCAAGTTGTTATAATGTTATTACTGCAACAACGAAGGTCACTGGCTAACTGCCCAAACAGTGACGTTACAGGTGTTTAACTTTAAACTTATCTCTCATAATTGTTAGGATAGAATAGAAATTACTAACCTTGTTACGTGCTATATATATATATATATATATATATATATATATATATATATATATCGCATTCACGACAGTATATTATAATACAGTATTATATTAACACTCAGCAGGACTTATTAATAACAAAAGAATGTGAACGCTCATTAAAACCTGAGTTTTAGGCAGAATGAGTACTACAGTATACCGTACTATGTGCACACCATATGGGAAAATTTTGCTGCTTCTGGAATCGAAATGAATTTTGTTGTTTGTATGGATTTTAACCTAACCTTCATATCATTCAGTCAAAAGTACGGTTTCCAATATGTTTGCACTAAGCAGCACAATGAAGTACAATATTTTAGATACTAAATTGGCAGATACTGTCTGATTTTTTTTAATGGGTATTAGCCCACCTGGGCACAGGTCAATGACCCACATTCAGGGCCTGGGAGGCGAAGATATATTATAATAATAATAATAATAAAATAAAAATTAAAATGATTAAATATAATACAGTAATAATAATATAGAACCATAAACAAATGCAAAAAAAAATCAATAGTGAGAAACGATAGATATAAATTGTGTTGTCAAAGTAAGAAACAACTGAGACCCTGCAATTGTGTGTACAGTGGGGTATGCTATAACGAACGTAATTGGTTCCAGAACCTCGTTCGTTATAGCATTCGTTCGTTATAGGATTAATCCGTTCCGGGCCCCCAAATACAACCACTTAACACTGAAAAAATTCTGTGAAAAATGTAAAAAATACGGTACTTTATCTTACCTTAGTGTTATTCAGCATGCAGGTACCCCTAAACACTGGCACATCACTATCACTTCCACTGGGAGTCTTGGCTTTAAGGTCCTCAAACAATTGTTTAGCCTTCTCACAAATTATAGCTTCACTAATGTTACCACCTGCCATTTCTTTCTCCTTTATCCACACTAAGAGTAAATTTTCCATCTCTTCAATCACATTACACCTTGCTTTGCTAAGTCTAAAGATTCCCTTAGCCACTTGCACAGTTTTTAACTCCTCTTTATTCTTCAAAATCGTACATATAGTCGATTTAGCCATCCCATATTCATCACTAAGTTTCGCAATGCTTCTTCCATTCTCACGTTTCTTTATAATTTCTTTCTTAGTTTCAAGGGTTATTAGCTTTCTCACTCGCTTTAGACGACTCATTGTTACAATTGTATACTTGTATAACAAAATAGTTATACAAATAACGCAAATTTCCACATCAAAAGACGAAATTTCAACAATAACAGTGGTGCACTGACTACACAATGAGACAAAGATGGCGCCTGACGCTCTTGTTGTGGGTCGCGGTACAACAATATTCATGCGCCAGGTGAAGTAGTCCCGTATTCATCCGCGTTCGTTGTAGGAGTTGCGTTCGTTATAGCATTCTCAATTTTATAGGTAAAACCGTTCGTTATAGGAATATTCGTAGTAGGATCCGTTCGTTATAGCATACCACACTGTAAATGAGGCAGAAAGTCAGATCAGCAACCTAGGACTTGGTCACAATTCTCGTAATACGGTATGGCAGCAGGGTCTACCATTAGTTGGGTAAATTTGGTTCTAAAAAGACCTCCTAGTCCCTAGTGGGCAGTTTTTTACTCCATCTCTCTTTTGCTGGGATGGGGAGGAAAGATGGCTTGGTACGTACTGTATATCCAAATGGGTTAAGCAATTAACCATGGATTATGATATGGGAAGGGTTGTATTTTGACAAAGAAATTCCCATAATTCCAATAATAAATAATGCAGTCTTAAAAAAAAAAGTTGCCCTGTATTTTGAGGGTCCCCTGGCCTTAGGATGTCGGCCAAAAAAAAATTATATCATTCTGTGAGGGCTCCAGAAATAGATGTACGAGCTTTGGCAACAAGTAGTATGTAGATGTTTTGTTCCCCATTTATGCTTATAATAAACTTTCTTTACATTCTGTTCATTTTAAATGACAAAAACATCATCAGTATAAATAACTTCATTCTGAGGATTCCAAAAATAAATGAAAACATGGTAACAAGAGATAATTATTTGTACAGTACACAGCAAAATCTCAAGCACAGTCTACTCTACCATTGTTTGGGTGAGTGTTGTTGTTATTGGTGTGGTGAGTGTTGTTATTGTGGTGGGGAGTGTTGTTGTTATTGGTGGTGGTGAGCGTTGTTGTTATTGGTGGTGGTGAGTGTTGTTGTTATTGGTGGTGGTGAGTTGTTATTGGTGGTGGTGGGTGTTGTTGTTATTGGTGGTGGTGGTTAACACTGGTGGTGGTGGGTGTTGGTGTGGTGGTGTTGTTGTTATTGGTGGTGGTGAGTTGTTATTGGTGGTGGTGGGTGTTGTTGTTATTGGTGGTGGTGACTTGTTGTGGTGGTGGTGGTGTTGTTGTTATTGTGGTGGGGGTGTTGTTGTTATTGGTGGTGGTGAGGTGAGTGTTGTTGGTGGTTGAGTTGTTATTGGTGGTGGTGGTGTTGTTGTTATGGTGGTGGTGGTGAGTGTTATTGGTGGTGGTAGGTTTGTGGTGGTGGGTGTTTATTGGTGGTGGTGAGGTTGTATTGGTGGTGGTGAGTGTTGTTGTTATTGGTGTGGTGAGTGTTGTTATTGGTGAGGTGTTGTTGTTATTGAATTGTGGTGAGTGTGTTGTTGTTATTGGTGTGGTAGTGTTGTTGTTATTGGTGGTGGTGAGTGTTGTTGTTATTGGTGGTGGTGGGTTATTGGTGGTGTGGGTGTTGTTGTTATTGGTGGTGGTGGAGTGTCAGCCCACTCTAGTGTTGTTGTTATTGGTGGTGGTGATTGTTTGGGTGATTGGTAAGGAGTGTTGTTGTTATTGGTGGTGGTGAGTGTTGTTGGCTTGTGGTGGGAGTAAGTGTTGTTATTTAGTGGTGAGTGCTGCTGTTATTGGGTGGTGGTGAGTGTTGTTGTTGGCTGGTGGTGGTGGTTGCTTGGTGGTGGTGGGGTGTTGCTGCATAGGTGGTGAGTGTCCTTGTTATTGGTGGTGGTGGAGGTTGTTGTTATTGTGGTGGGGGTGGTGGTGGTGTTGTTACAGGTGGTGAGTGTTGTTGTTATTGTGGTGGTGAGGTTGTTGTTATTGGTGGTGGTGAGCATATTGGTGTGTGAGTGTTGTTATTGGTGCAGAGTGTTGTTATTGTGCAGGCAGGAGTGCTATATATTGGGGGAGTGTTGTTGTTATTGGTGTGGTAGTGTTGTTGTTATTGGGTGGTGAGTGGGGTAGTGGTGGTGAGGTTGTTGTTATTGGTGGTGGTGAGTGTTGGTAGTGTTGTTGTTATTGGTGTGGGTGAGTGTTGTTGGTGGTGGTGAGGTTGTTGTTAGTGAGGTTATTGTTATTGGTGTGGTGATTGCTAATTGAGGTTGTTGGTGTGGTGGTGAGAGGTTGTTATTGGTGGTGGTGATTGTGTGTGGTAGTGTTGTTGTTATTGTGTGAGTATTGTAGTGTTTGTTATTGGTGGTGGTGGGGAGTTGTTATTGTGGTGGTGGGTGCTGGTTGTTATTGGTGGTGTGGATGGTTGTTATTGGTGGTGGTGGTGTTGTTATTTGTGGTGTGCTGGGTGTGGTGTTGTTTAGTGTGGTGTTTGGTGGTGTTGTTTTGTTATTGGTGGTGGTGAGTGTTGTTGTTATTGGTGGTTGTGGTGTGGTGGTGGTGTTGTTGTTATTGGTGGTGGTGGCTTGTCGAGTGTTGTTGCTTATTGGTGGTGGTGAGTAGTTGCTGTTATTGCGGTGGTGAGTGCTACAGTATTGGTGGTGGCGTGGAGTGCTGTTGTTATTGGTGGTGGTGAGTGTTGCTGTTATTGGTGGTGGTGAGTGTTGTCATATTGGTGGTGGTGATTGTTGTTGTTGCCGTGGTGGTGACGTTGTTGTTATTGGTGGTGGTGGAGGTTGTTGCTATTGGTGGTGGTGAGTGCTTGTTATTGGTGGTGGTGAGTGTCGTTATTGTGGTGGGGAGTGTTGGTTATTGGTGGTAAGAGTGTTGTTGCTATTGTGGCAGGAGGTTGTTGTTGGTGGTGTTGTTATTGGTAGGGGAGTGTTGTTGTTACTGTGGTGGGGAGGCTATTGTTATTGGCGGTAGAGGTTGTTGTTATTGCTGCTGTTATTGGTGGTGGTGGTGTTGTTATTGGTGTGGTTGTTGTTGTTGCGGTGAGAAGTGTTGCTGTGGTGGTGGAGTGTTGCTGTTATTGGTGGTGGTGAGCGTTGTTATTGTGGTGGGAGTGTTGTTGTTATTGGTGGGTGGTGGTGAGTGTTGTTGTTATTGGTGTAGTGAGTGTTGTTGTTATTGGTGTGGTGAGTGTTGTTGTTATTGGTGTGGTGAGTGTTGTTGTTGTTATTGATTGTGGTGTGAGGTGTTGTTGTTATTGGTGTGGTGAGTGTTGTTGTTGGTGTGGTGGTGAGTGTTGTTGTTATTGTTGTGGTGGGAGTGTTGTTGTTATTGGTGCGGGTGTTGTTGTTGGTGGTGAGTGTTGTTGTTATTGTGGTTGTTGTTATTGGTGGTAAGTGTTGTTGTTATGGTGGAGTGTTGTTGTTATGGTGTGAGTGTTGTTGTTATTGTGTTGTTAAGGTTGTTATTGTTGTGATGGTTGTGTTGTTATTGGTGTTGATGGTGGAGTGTTGTTGTTATTGGTGGTGGAGTGTTGTTGTTATTGGTGGTTGTGTTGTTGTTGATGGTGGTGGTTGTGTTGTTATTGGTGGTGGTGAGTGCTGAGTGTTGTTGCTTGGTGGTGAGTGTTGTTGTTATTGTGGTGGTGGGAGTGTTGTTGTTATTGTGGTGGTGTTATTTGGTTGTTGTTATTTGGTGTGTTGTTAGTGTTGTTGTTGAATTGGTGGTGTTGGGTGAGTGTTGTTGTTATTGGTGTGGTGGTGTTGTTGTTATTGGTGTGTGGTGTTGTTGTGGTGGTGTTGTGTTGTGGTTGTTGTTATTGTGGTGGTGTGTTGTTGTTATTGGTGGTTGTGTTGTTGTTATGGTGAGTGTTGTTGTTATTGAGTGGTGTGAGTGTTTGTTGTTGTTGGTGGTGGTTGTTGTTATTGGTGTTGTTGTTATTGGTGGTGGTGGTGTTGTTGTTATTGTGGTGGTGAGTGTTGAGTGTTGTTGTTATTGTTGTGGTGGGAGTGTTGTTGTTATTGTGTGGTGGTGAGTGTTGTTGTTATTGTGTTGTTGTTATTGTGAGTGTTGTTGTTATTGTGTTGTTGTTATTGGTGTTAGTGTTGTTGTTATTGTGTGGTGAGTGTTGTTGTTGTTATTGTGGTGGTGTCATTGTTGTTGTTTGGTTGTGTTGTTGTTATTGGTGTGGTGGTGTTATATGGTGAGTGTTGTTGTTATTGGTGGTGAGTGTTGTTGTTATTGGTGTGTTGTTGTTAGTGGTGTGTGGTGGTGTTGTTGTTGTTGGTGTGGTGGTGTTGTTGTTATTGGTGTGGTGATGTTGGTTATTGGTGGTGGTGAGTGTTGTTGTTATTGGTGGTGGTGGTGGTGAGTGTTGTTGTTATTGGTGTGGTGAGTGTTGTTGTTATTGGTGGTGGTGAGTGTTGTTGTTATTGGTGTGGTGAGTGTTGTTGTTATTGGTGTGGTGAGTGTTGTTGTTATTGTGGTGGTGAGTGTTGTTGTTATTGGTGGTGGTGTTGTTGTTATTGGTGGTGGTGGGTGTTGTTGTTATTGGTGTGGTGAGTGTTGTTGTTATTGGTGTGGTGAGTAAGGTTGTTGTTATTGGTGTGGTGAGTGTTGTTGTTATTGGTGGTGGTGAGTGTTGTTGTTATTGGTGTGGTGAGTGTTGTTGTTATTGGTGTGGTGAGTGTTGTTGTTATTGTGGTGGTGAGTGTTGTTGTTATTGGTGGTGGTGTTGTTGTTATTGGTGGTGGTGGGTGTTGTTGTTGTTAATGGAAAATTATTTGATATCACAAGTCTCTCATTTATTTGAGGGAGTTAGGTCTCAGGTTGTAAATCAACAAATCATTACTGTTTTGTTAGTAATTCCTCATAAATTTTGTTGTACAATTTCCTCATCATTGTTATACTTTCTCAAGATCAAGAATTTTTACTCATTCCAACCATTTTTATACACTCAGGCTATGATTTATTCTTAACTTTTTTTAATAATGTCATCACAGACTGCAGGTTATATTGTCACTTCTGTTGATAATATTGGCAACTTCAGGGTTTTGTTTATAAATAATATAAGCAAGAGGCAGCTATTTCTTGTTGTCTCTTTAGCATTTGATTTATAATCAGAGATGAACAGTGATCAATGATTTAACTTGACAAGAGTAAATATGTATTTCAACTTTAATAATTTCTATATTTTTCAGGTATATCAAGTGAGACAGGTTTGTGCTTTGGGGGGGGACAGCCCCTGGTGATTGAGCTCACTTGCCCTCAGAATAGGTACCATAACATCATTGATCAACATCAAGCAGCACGTACACCAATAATTGCCAAAAAGAAGACCTAGCCCATCCACATTTTTTTATTTGGCAAAGTGAAAGGTCTTGACATATATTCACCTCTCTGCAACCAGGAAGTAGGTTAGTCAAGTTACTCTTGATTAGAGGGTGTATTATGCTAATTCCAGCTTTAAAGTAACTTAATTTTATATTCTATTCCACAGAAAAAAAAACATACTGAACAATAAATTTAAGATCATTATTGTTTTCCAAACTGTTCCTTCTAGATATGGTATTGTAGTTAAAATTATTGAGAATAAAAAACACCTAGTTTTGTAAATTGAGCCCATCTTCCCACATGAAGAGCTTTTACATGAGATTTGTTATCATACTGATGCCTTTAAGAATTTAAAGCCATTGTGCATGCAGAATCTTCAAAAAGTGTACACCAGTTGAATGGTACCTTTGCAGTAATGTGTACAGTATAAATAAATTGAGGAATTATTGTCGACTCATATAATTTTATGAAAAAATGAAAGTTGATTCAGTGCTGACCTTTACCTTTTCCAAGGTCATGATTTAATGAGGTAACATCTTTATGCAGGGTGAGTGTGATTTAGGAATTTTTTGTGTAATTGACTACTGTACAGAATTATGCACTGTATATACTTTTTCATTTAATGGTAAGTTCATTACCAAAAGAAACTAAAACTCATTTGTTCTGCAGGAGTGGAGATGGCACCAAAGGTTGAGGGAGTAAGCAGTGAGAGTGGAGATGACTCCTCAGGTGGAAGCTCAAGTGGGACCTCAGGTTCTCGTCGGCCAGTCAAGAACACTGAGGAGTACCGAAAGTACTTATATATTTACTTATGTTCTCAAAAAAACTTTACCACAATAATATTCTTTCGATGTTTAAAGTAATTACAGTTTAAAGGTGAATGTTTAATACTCTTAATAGTACTGTAGTGGCAAATTCTTATTTTGTAGCACACCCTTTTATAACTTTTTTATACGGTATAGTCTGGTTTTACGAGAATATTTTTTACGCAGCACCTGTCAGAAGTGATAATTATTATTTACACGGTAAATTCCATCATGCACGCGGCAAGCAGCCGGTGACATCGCAGACTGTGATTGGGCCACGTATCCTTACTACCCACGCACCCCCTCCGCCGCACGCTAGACCAATCACAGCGCAGCGGAGAGCTTGGGTGGCAAGTATGCCTAGACTCTAGGCATACTTGCCACCCAGCTCTCCGCCGCCACGTCAGTCTCACTGTCTCCGTATATATTCACTCGTGACCAGGAACCAGTGCTTTTTTTTCTTTCTCCACAATGGCTTCCGCTGGACCCCCACCACCCCCGAGAAGCCCTGAACTACCATCATAAAATTAAGATGTCATTTTTACTACAATGTATAGTATTGTGTCGGCGATAGCCAAAAAAGGTGAGTCTGGAGGTTGGCCGAGTCTCTATTTCAATTAATCCCAAAGGTTCTGTTATTTTATTTACTTGTTTCGCTATATGTGCAGACCTCCATGGGTTTAATTAACCGCGTAAAACCAGACTATACTGTATTAAGTAATCCATGTAGTTTGATAGCCAGTTTTCTCATGTTGCAAGATACATGGAGTAGTAACTAATTCCAAAGAATTAGATATTCTTTTCCAATACAACTATTTGGGAGGCATTGGTTGCTAGTCAGGCAGAAAGCTGGAAGTCCTTGCCACCAAGCTAGCATGCATGCAAAATTATGTGATCCACATTGTGTCACTGGTTATGATATAGTTATAGACAACACAGTCAATCCACTCACTTTAGTGGGATAGCCTCAGGCTGAGCTGAAAATTTTTATTATTAAAAAAGCTTCAGCTGGAGGAAAGAATTCCCAGCCTTGGAATTAGACAGATAAAGGCTGTTCAGAATTACTGGCATTAAACAAACTGGATATATGTCTTATTCCCAAAACTGTATGAAAATTGCTGCATCCTTAGCTTTTCTTCAAAGTATATCTCTTAGTCACTCCTCCATTGGGGTGCCTGGGCATCTGTGAAGGTGTTTAGCCTTTAGATTATGAAATAGTTGGGAGCCTGTAAGATTAATTATTAAGTTAATCTGGTTCAAGATGCAGTTCTTTCTTAACTTCTTAAACTTAATAACTCAGTTCTCCTTTCTGTATTAGATGGTTTTATGTACATCACCTGATCTATATGAAAGTTATAAATAATGGATCGACCATTAAATCCAATTTTTATAAGCAACCATTGAACATGTGACTGAGATCCTTGCCTCCTCCTTTAGGTGCTAGGATGAGCGAGAAGGCAATGAAGATTCCCAGTTTTCAATCTAATTGGCAGTTTATGCTTCCAAGTGTTGTATTGTACCTCCTTTTCTAAGAGGCTATAGTTGTTATTGTAAAGAAGAATTTTTCTGGCGTTGAATCCCAATCCTTGAAATCCCAGTTGTCCAATCCATGCTTAGATATGAAATGGGCTTCCAGGATTAATCCCTAAATTATATTGTTTTTTAGACGTCGTGACCGCAACAACCAGGCAGTGAAGAAGTCACGTCTCAAGACAAAAATGAAGACCCAGCAGATGATCGATAGGGTTACTCAACTGAGTACTGAAAATGAAGAGTTGGAGGAAAACATTAAGATTCTTAATAAAGAATTGGGCATTCTTAAGGATCTCTTTGTTGCTCATGCAGGTTTGTTGTTATATTATGATTCTGTAGAATGAGTTGAATTTATATTTAAGGGTTAGGTACAGTCACGACCAAAAGTCTTCTCCAGGCTGTGAATCTTGAACCAGTGAATTCAAATCGGCATGCAAAGATGTTCCATTCTGTCAACAGATAGCACTCAGCAATGTAAGTTGTAGGGTGAGGGGATAGGGGTTTTTACTGTATTTGCTGTTCTACTCCTTTTACACTTTTAATGAAATACTATGGATAACATTAGCAGGAAAACCCAGCACTACCATCGAGGCTGGGTCTAAGTAGTGCTGGAAGCCTCTGAACAATCGGTATGCAAGGCATCACATTCAGGAACATGGTGTGAGTGGGAGAGTCACTCTAGAGTTCTTAAATATATTGCTTCCATTCGGTGAAATATTTCTTGACTCCACTGTGCATAAAAAATCCTTTGCTTTGGAAAGTTGAAATCCTCTTTTGGTAGCCCTGTTCCTAGGCAAGAAGCAGGTGTCTGTCAATGGGAAGAACGTTTTAAGAATACCAACATAAGTCTCTGGGGGGTGGATGTGGGCATATGGGCAAGATGACTTGAGAAAGATTGAGGGAAAACTTCACAGGAAATGGATATACAGGTAGTAGTATTTTGGGGAATGTGTTTACGTCCATCAGTGAGGGCCATGGCCATTCCTGCACCAACTCCAATGAAACTGGTCCATGACAACAATCTTATTTATACTAGAAGAACAGCAAAGGACTGAATCCAAGCAAATCCCTAAATCGAGGTGCTTGAGGTCCATAGTGCCGTGATTGGAATGCCATATAAAAGAAAGCTGCATTTTCCAGTCTCATTTGGTGCAAGCCGGCATCACATTATTCTCCTGCCACATAATTTTACCAGTCTAACCGGGGCCTGTTCGAGGGTTCGTCACACTTGGACCAGTGTACTGTCCATGATGTGCAGTGGCAAAGTCAAGAGAAGAAGACAAGGAGGACCCTTGTCAACATCAAACAAAAAAGGCTGCCAAATTGATGCTTTTACTGTGCAGTACAGTGATATTTTACTGTGCAGTACAGTGATATCTCCGTTAGCCGGAACAATTAATGCAGAGCACTTCTGGGAATGAGAGATTTCTGGGTAATGAGACGACTTGAACCTGGAAAAATATCCATCATCCCCGGAATTTTCTGTAATTTTCTGGGTAACGGAAAATTGTCTTAAAAGTTCAAGAAATTGCCCATTATATCATCTCTTGAACCTGGAAAAATATCCTCCATCCATGGAATTTTCCGGTTCCCCCCAAAAATTTCTCTGAATTTCCGGAAAATGTGCCTCATTTTCATCTCTGAAACCCAAAAAAACTCACCTTTCTCCGGAATTTTCCGGGTATCGGGAAAATCTTCTCATAATTTTCTAGAAAATGTGTCCCCCTGAAAATCGTTCCCAAAGCCGTAATTTTCCGGAAAATTACGGCTTTGGGAATGATTTTTCTTAGAAAATTTCAATTCCGGCTATTGGAGAGTTCCGTGTTTGAGGGATTCTGGCTAACGGAGATATTACAGTACTGTATTAGAGTTTTTAAAAAATTTTAATACGGTAACAGTAAAGTGGGATACAGTAGTTAATGAAATGTTCAATAGAATATCATTATATTTATCCACTGTTGTAAACTGTAATTTCAGCATCAAATGTCATAGTATATTTGCTAATAAGCTATTAAAATTAAACAAGAAGGACTTGTTTTTTGGGTCCTCCGAAGAAGCAAATATTTTGACGTGGCTACTGGGGTACCGGGTAACTATATATTATATGCCTACTGAGACATTCAGAAATGTTAAGGTAGATTATGAAGAAAACCTAATGTAAAGTATACTCACTACTGTTTTACTATAATGTACCAGGGGCTTTATTTTTGGTAAAATACTTTTAATAGGTGGCTTCATCTGATGATTTCAAAGCATTAATCTTTGTAGAATTCCATCTTTAAGAATAGCTGATGTTTGTTTACACTTTGTTGCTGATGCTCATCCCACTCATTCATCCAACCAATAGGAAGAAAGTACAGAATGAAACCTATGTAAACTCGTTCACCTTTGGTTTTAAGAGTTAAACCAGTTCAGAAATTTTATGAACCACTCTAAAAGGGAGCAAGAAAATGCGCTATAAATCACAGGGGGTGTTGAAACCCAGTTACTGTACAGGTAATTCCATCCCAGATAGAATAAATTAAGTGATTGATGCATGTGGGGGGTTGCACATGATATTAGATTAACCTTAAAAGCCCTTGTGACATAATACCAGCCAGACTCCCCACATGGCTAAACTTTGGAAAAAAAAGGGGGGGGGGGTAATCAATAAAAGAAGAAATACAGAAGAATGTGTTTACATTCAACTGTCATTGTAGCATGATTGAAGAGTTGTCTGGAGTGTTGATGAGCAGTGTGGAGTGATGAAAGATGTTTAATTTGAAGCTACTGCACACAGCCTAGAGCAAGTGATGTTGACGCACACTTGCAACAAAATTCATACTTGAATACTCTTTTATATCAAATGTCTATCTTATAGGTATTACATAGCACAAAATATATCTACTGTATTTTCCCCAATAAAATTATAAAATACTGAACATAGGTCGAAGGACTTGCACCCATCACGATAGTTAGTGGGTAACTGACCACGAGGCCCGAGTCTTGAGACAAAGATTATGAAATGAATTGTGTGTTCCTGTCATTGTTATTCATAGTAGTACAGGGTAGTTTATTAAAATTTTAAAAGGAGTAGAACAGCAAATACAGTAAAACCAATACTGTGTGTGTTAAGTCACCACTACTTACATTTGTATATGGAAGTTTGGAACTTGGTAAAGGCCATCACTAACTTTTACCTTTTTTATTTTACTTCACTAGCATTAGGCATTCCTATAGAGGGCATTTTGCACAAAACATTAAAGTTTTGAGCATAACATGAGAGATGATGCCTCACGGGCAATGTTTGACTGCAAACAAATGACAGGAGATACTGTGGGCTCATAGGGAGTGACTCGTAGTGCTCTCGCAAAGGCTTGTGAGCTTGCCCTACCATCTGCTTGCTGTGAAGTCATAACTGTGAATAAGAAGGGCTTACTGTGGAAGAACTCGTTAACACCTGAACCCCCACCCACAAAATGCAGTGAAAGTTCTGTGATATTAACATTACCATAACTTTTGAACCATATATGTTTTATTTTTTCACACTTTATACATTTCAAACTCCCCATAATGATGTGAATAAAAATAATATACATCTTTAATATTTTTCCAAACACATATTTTCATACAGGGATATATCAGAAAATAAGCTGCTCGAGAGCAAAGTTTCACAATTTGCTTAGTTTACTGTATATTGTAATTTGTTTTTAAATAAACAGTAAAACAATAGTAATATGTGGTTCAAGAGTACATACAGTAGTAATTTCAACATCACTATTTTCTATACTCATTTTAGTCAGTAAAGATTTCCTCTAACATTATTATGCTTGGAGTATTTTTATAAACTGCTGTAATTGTACACTGAGAGCTGGTGCAAGAACACTGGATGCTGTTTAACCCACCAGAAATCTCTCCCGGGCAGTGATTGGCCAACCAGCTACTTAGAGGAGTGCAAAACATTGACTGCCAATGATACAGACTTCTTCCAGGGTGTCCCTAAGCTCCAAGGCACCCCAGGTTGCTGTGGACTTTACCCATGTGTCTAAATGCAACTGTCAACTTTATTGAAAATGGCATAACTCGGTATCTCCATACATGCCTGGATAGAGGAGTCTGATGAATACTGTGATATAAATATCTCGTTTTCAGTCAAGTTCGTGCTTACAACGTACAGTGAATCCTCGAAGATCCAAACTGAAAGACCACCTGTCTGAAAAAGCCGATTGTCCCTATCTTCTGGTGAATGTACTAAATGTATAAAAACGATAAATAATGATAAATAAAAATACAGGACCGTATTTTATGGCATATAAGAACCCCCCCCCCCCACATTTTAGTAGAGAGTATTTGACTTTTTTCTCCTATAGCCATAGTTTTCTTAAAATAATATATATACTGTGTAGCACCAGGAAACGTGAGGAATAAATAAAAATGTTACAACAAAAAATACTATATACTGCATTGCCAAATTGGTAAATAAAAGCCAAATGGAAGTTAAACACAGTCGTTATTTGTATACACCCCCCTGCTTCATCATAATAACGGAGACCAGCTGAGACGCTGATTCCCTAGCAATGCTCCCCACCCCCTACACTCTGTGTGTTCCTCCTGCTCCCTCACCGAGTCAGCTAACTCATGTGCAAAGAAATGTATATTCCCTTTGTGTATTTGCCCTTAGGACAATTATTTCTTTTACATTTTTTCACGATATGTATGTGGGATGGTGTGTGCATGTAACTGAGTAAAAATAATACGAGTTGAAAAACGACCATAACACCACACAGCTTAGCCCAGTAGCTACAATGCCATCATTAATCACTATTATATCAGTAAATCCAGTGAAGTAAGGCAGGAGCTAGGAGAGTTGCAACAGCAAACAACGCTCTAATTAGCAGCCACTCACTCCCATTGCCAAGTGTACAATTGAAATATGTATGGGAGAAATACATATCTTATAGTCTAATTTGAAAATGGTGACAGGCAGTGATAAACAAATTACATAAACCATGCATTTACTTATGACAACATAATAAGAAACATTGTACATGTATCATTATTAGAGTGAATAAAATAATATTCCCACAAACAACAATTGACAACTCTGTTTATGTTTCCCGCCTCGAGCATCTGTATCCCATGCGCTGACATCTTTATATGGGCCTAGGATGATCTTTGCTCTGTTTTGGGAATGCTTCTTAGCCCCCGGAACCCCAAAATTTTGTCCAAATCTTCCGAAATCCGGATTTACCAGGACCGAATCTTTGAGAGCTCACTGTGCATCGGTGACTGTCATCTGTTGACAGGGCATCTTTGTATGCCAATTTGAATTTATTGGTTTTAGATTCACAGAGCACATGGCTTGGGCACGACTTTTGAACATGACTATACCACCGAACTTTCATAATTTTTACTGTTTTCTAAGAATAAAATTTAAATTCTTGCATATTTTCTTTGTAATAAATGTCTTTTTACCACAGATTTCATATATTCTTCAGGCACTCACTCACACTTAGTTCCTTTAACAGGAAACGCTCATGGTGTACAGCTGAATGAGGCAGCATTAGCCAAGATGTTGTGCGAAGAGCCTGAGTTGGATGAGGGTGTGTCCCTCTTGATGAGCTTTTCTCAGGGGTCCCCCCCCAGAACTGGGACTAACGAAAGCCTCAAATGAACCAATGACAATACACAAGTCCACGTGGAACCTCTTTTCCAAGTGAGACTTTGACTGGTCTCTGATGCATACTCCTAATCTTCCCAGCAACCAAAGCACTGAACACACCTTGTACTTAGTCAAACTTAACAAGTTGTAAGGCTTGCAAGATTATTGTATGTATGTTTCCTGTGGAAATACTTTGTAGCTAATTGGTCATGTTTGGCTGGAAAGTGAAGTATTATGCACAGTTATCATGAAGCTATATTTGTTGTACCTGGATACAATGCCACCTCTTTTGGTTGCTAAATATGGGAAATTTTCAGTGATACAACATTGATGGCTTCAATGACTAACAGTCACATTGAGTCTGTGTTGGCCCCTTCTTCCATTAATATTGCAGTGCCAACATTATATGTAATTTAATTTTCTTCTGCTATTATGGTACAGCATATCCTTTCTCACAGAGGCAAAGTGTGGATGATGATACAGTAATTTCTAAAGAGAATGACTGACGATGTAGTGGAAAAAAATATGAGGATTGACATGTAGCTTTTATGTAAAAAAAATCCTAACAATGTTACGGCCACTGTTCACACTTTGGATCCATGAGAAAATATTGTTTTCCTATAACAGTAAGCTGTCATTCAGAATGGCAGGTACATATTCTTACTACAATGTTAATCTTTCTGAAAAAAATAAATAAAAAAAATAAATGATAGTTAAAAAAAGCTTATGCAGTGTTTGCAATTGACCAATGGGATTGTATTCTTGTGCATTATGCAATTCCATCCCATTTACAGTTATTGCACTTTGAATAATTGGTTTTGCAAGCATCAAATTTTACTCAGGAGACCCAATAACCTTTACTAATGGTGGACCTCTCAATTAAAGTTAAAATTCACAATTTCAAGCCTCGAGAGGCCTAAAGTCGGGCGCTCATACTGATGCATGTTGATGCAGTAAGTGATATTTGATTCTGGGATTGTTATTAATAGTATATTCCTATTGTTACTGTAAATGAAAAAAACAAAATAAGTTCAACACTTATGTAAGTACAAACTAGCAAAAAGGTGAATAGAAATTGCAAATGGTATTGTTATATGACTTATAAAAATAAAAACATTCATACAATTCTCTTGAGTGCACTTACACCAATAATTACACTGGTATTAGAAAATGTTAGTTGGAGCAAATTCTTTGTTGTATTACATGATAATTAGTAACTGCATGGAGAGTGTTGCTACTTAGCACTTGTAATGTCATGTATATCTAGCTTCAAGCCCGTTGATAGGTATGTGTGTGTGTGTGGTACTTGGCCATATTAAAATATATAGTCTTTTTATTTTGGGTCTTGGTAAGATTTTGTAGTGATTTGTTATTCACATGTGAAATGAAAAATGAATATTATGTTTAGTACTCCCAGAAGCTGAGAGCCAAGATCCAATCAATGTCAGTTATATAATTTTTGATACATTTTATAGGGTGTGCAAGTTGCAGAGCTCTCCCCTTTAGTGTCATTGTGGGGGAGCATGATTTTAGGACTTGGACTGGTGTCTTTTTAAATATTGTCTACAGTACAAAATAAACAACTTTCACAATATCATGTTTCCTTTTCCCTACTGCTTATGGTTAACCCTCTGGCACTCCTGGCCACGGTCGGAAATCTCACCCTCTGGCGGTTTTTTGACTCGGTTTGCGTCGGTAACAGGATCCATTTTTCAAATTTAATAAACAGTGGTTAGAGTGATCCAGACCCAAATTGCATCCTAGACATGCATCTGCCAGCCCATGAGGCTAGTGGGAGGAACTTATGCGGTTGACAGGGCCGGTCCACGGTTCCTGTGTTATGCTTATGGAAGGGGTGCTCTCAGTGTGAGATACAGCTGAGCGAGAGAGGTTATGTGACACAATTTGTGCCGAAATACCACAAAAGGGTAAAAGGTCCAAAGGAACTGAATGTACCATAAGCCATCAATTGAAGAAATTCAAGGTAAAATACAAAATGTGTCAAGAAAGTCTCAAAGTGTAAACAAAATTAAAAAGATTGGGCAATGTATACCTATGTCAAATATTTCTACGTCCAACCCCTATTGTCCACTGGCAGTCACTCAGTTGTTAATGGCAACAGGAAATTTCAATAATGTATTCTGGGCCCTGGTAGAGTGAAATAAGTTTCCTGTGGGTAACTATAGTGCGTTTTTTCTCAGCTGAGAAAAGATGCCCCGCCCCTTCCCCAAGAGTTACAGCTGATTGGCTGTTGCACACCTGTCCTATTTTGTCCTGAAGTTATGATGTATTTCTAAATGAGTTTATTCATAATCGTTGGGATGACCGTTTCTGACGAGAAAGATATTTGGCTAAATTATATAGATACATACATTCATTATTTCAAACATAAGCATGTAGGAAGTTTATCAGAAGTATTATACATGAATTAACTGTTAAACTCTGGTAGCAAATTTACGCTTTCGGAGGATGCATTTAATATATATACTTGTTTTTACCCACAATAAGGCATACTAAGACAAATTACGTATCAGTAATACTACATTATGCAAAAACAAAATTTTTAAAGATCAGAATCACATTGAAATATTACAAGACCATTAGCAGAGGCGGGAAAAATATGAAGTTGTTCGCAGTCATATTTCCCACCTCTGCCCCATGAAAAAAGTTACATATACAGAAAGTTATTGCCATTTCTATAGAGCATAGTATAAAGAACTACAGTACTAAGTATGTATTGGTACTCACCGATGGGCGGAGGTGGTAGAGGAAGTGTGTGGTGGGTAGTGGAGCGAAGGAGGGTGGTGAGTCACTGAGACTGCGGCTGCCTCCTGCTCTGACTGGGGTTTCTCCTTCTCTGTTGTTGTTTGCTCCTCCTCGGTTGCTGGCTGTTGTGAAGAAGCTCCTGCCGTCCCGCGACAAAAAAATGAATTCAGTGTTGACTGCTTGGTGCTACTCATCATCTTCTCCTTATAGATCTTGGTGTAGCAACCAAGACTGTCCTCAATTCTACGTTGAACCTTTGAGCTATGTTCTCTGTTTGGGTTGTCATCTGGAAGCATTTGCATTGCTTGCTGGAACATGTTCAACGATTCTGCCAACCTCTTTGAAGTTAGCGTTCGTTGAGGTTCTTCGTTGTAGTCGTCTTTAATGGGACTGTGCTCTGTTAATTGTTGCAGATCTTCGTTGGTGAGCTCTTCTGTATGGGATGCCAGGACGTCCTCAATATCCTCTGATTCCAGCTCATCAAAGCCTGCCTGTCTAGCCTAGCTGAGGATATCCCTATTCACAGCTGGGACTAAGTCCGTGAATCCCGAAAAACTGTTGACACACTCGGGCCACAGTTTATGCCACACACCATTCAGACAACATTCTGAAACCTCTTCCCATGCCTTGCCAATGTTGTTAACTGCATGAAGAATGTTGAAGCTGCGCCACTATTCTCGGATCTTTGGTTTATTTTCTCTGTCTGTAGCTTTGAGCAGCTGGGCCATGGTACGACGTAAATAATACCGCTTTGAATGCGGCGATGACGCCTTGGTCCATAGGCTGCATCAGTGCTGTCATGTTGGGAGGCAGGAATATAACTTTTACACTGTCATGCAAGTCGTCGAGATTGGGAGGATGAGCTGGAGCATTGTCAAGGATCAGTAGAATTTTGAAGTGAAGGTTTTCTTTGGCACAGTATTCTTTCAGTGCAGGGACGGCGTACACGTTTAACCACTGGCTAAATATGGCGCCGGTTATCCATGCCTTTTTGTTTGCCTTGTAAATAACAGGAAGGTGATCCTTAGAGTATCCTTTCAGGGCCCGTGGGTTGGCAGCGCGAGAAATCAGCGTTGGCTTCAGCTTGAAGTCACCGGCAGCGTTCGCACCAAGCAGCAGCGTGAAGTGGTCTTCTGCTGCTTTAAAACCTGGTGCGCTTTTCTCCTCCTTGGAGATATAGGTCCTCTCATGCATCCTCTTCCAAAAGAGACCAGTCTTATTCATATTGAAGATATTCTTCGGTGAGTAGCCTCTTTGCTGGACAGTCCGTTTGAATTCTGGCGGGAATATCTCGGCAACAACCGTATCTGAACTGGCAGCTTCACCAGTCATCTTAATATTGTGGAAGTTATAACGATGCTTAAATCGTTGAAACCATCCTCAGCTGGCCGTAAAGGTCTCTTTCTTCGATCTTTCACCCTCTTCTGCCTTTAAGTCATCAAACAGGGATCTGGCCTTATGCTGGATAACCATAAGGCTCACTGGGGCATTGCATTGATTCTGGTCCTCCATCCACATTGCCAGCATCTCTTCCACCTTCTCTATCACAGTGCTTCTAGTACGAGTCATCTTAGTAACACTCAGAGAAGAACCACTTTCAGCACTAACCTTAATCTTGTCAGCGTTGGTCCGGATAGTACGCACTGTTGTGGGGGTTAGACCAAGCACAGCGGCTATGTCCACAGCACGCTCCCCTTTTTCAAATCGGGTTAATACATCCATTTTCGTAGCAGGGGTAATGGTCTTACGTTGCCTCTTCACTACACTAGCATCAGTAACACTTGATGGGCACTTGGAAACCATTTCGAATGGTTAGATTACAGTTTTAGAGCAAAAACACTTAAACACGCACAAATGATGTGAAGTCGTACCAGAGACTGGCTTGACCTCGCTTGGGGACGCTGTGACGTTCCGCGAGTGAGGGCAGCGCACCGAGCCGAGAGAGCGTAGCATGGCCAGACAAGAGCGGGTGATGCGCCGTAGAAAGTAGTCTGACGACGCAAACCAACGTAGTATCGGATCACCAGGACGTTAAACAAATTTTTGGTCTCTAAAGTTCAGCGACGTAATACCGAAACTTTAAGTGGGACGACATTAAGCGAGGACTTACTGTACAAATATATAATGATGGGAAAATCCTCTCATAAATAATCTGAAACAAGACAACAAAATGTATTGAAATATAGATAAAATGCGAGAGTTTACTCTCAAGTCAACTGCATGTTTTGTTATTAAAGTTGGGTTGGTTAGGTTGCCATACAGCAATTCTTTCCTCGTAAAAATTAGTCTCTAGAACACATGGCATCTGAGCGTCAGCTGGGTTGATACGTAGATCAAACCTACAGAATTTCTTTCGTAGCCATCTAACCATCCCAAAATGAAGGATGTCAGTAATTGCAGTGTAATACTGTACTTTTTTTCACAATATGTATGTAGGATGGTGTGTGCAAGTAAATGAGAAAAAATAAATGAAGAAGGTTACGTATACGAGGTCATGTCCAAAAAGAAACCAAACTTTTTAAATAGCACGCCAACGAGCTGGCACAGCGTGCTCACGACGGGAGCACTGTGTAGCGGTGACCTTGACCTTTAGTCTAACACTAGCAGCATCACGCCACGTCAATTAGTCATCGAGCTACACGCGCTAGAGTGAACGTGTGTTTAGTGCACTTGGCGATTTGTTGCAAGTTAAACAATGAAGGATCTTGAAGTGCAACGTGTTTGCATGAAATTCTGTTTCAAATTGGGAAAAACTTTTAAGGAGACTTTTCAAATGTTGCAACAGGCTTATGGGGAGGATTGTTTGAGCCATACACAATGTCACCTGTGGTACCAGCATTTCAAAAGGGGAAGAACATCTACCGAAGACGATCCCAAATCTGGACGTCAGAGTCGCACAAATGTGGAGGTGATGTTGATTGCCTTTTTGGATTGGAAGGGCTTCGTTCATCATGAGTTGTTCTACGTGGACAGACAGTCAATAAAGAGTTTTACTCGGAGGTCCTGAAGCGTTTGAGGGAGGCAGTGCATAGGAAGAGGCCTGAGGCGTGGACAAACAAGACCTGGATGCTGCACCATGACAATGCACCTGCTCACGCGTCACTCCTTATCCGTGACTTTTTGGCGAAGCATGAGATGACTATCGTCCCCCAGCCGCTCTACTCTCCGGATTTGGCCCCTGCGAACTTTTTTGTTCCCAAAGTTGAAATCCATCCTGAAAGGTCGCTGATTTCAAACAATAGAAGAGATAGAAGAAAATTCGCTACAAGACCTGCACACCATCCCTCAAAATGCGTTCCAGAACTGGAAAAAAACGTTAGGAGCAGTGTATCAACAGTGGAGGGGAGTACTTTGAAGGAGACAAGTCTGATTAAGTTGTAAGTAATCAATAAATTTGTTTTTTAAAAAGTTCTGTTTCTTTTTGGACAGACCTCGTATATACCTGAAAATGCCAGTTGAAAAAACCGTAACACCTCACAGCTTGGCCCCGTAGACTGGTGGTTACATTGATGAGCCAACCTAGCTACAATGCCATGATTAATCACTGTTAAGCACTATTCTATCAGTAAACACTAATAATGACAGTAAATCCAGTGAAATATGGAAGGGAACGAGAGCTACAACAGCAGACGACACGCTAAATAACAAACGCAGTCACTCACTCCCCTGCTCCCTTTGCCAGGTGTAAGTATGGGAGAAATACATATTTAACTTGAAAAAGGTATGGAATCAGTGATAAACAAATCATATAAACCATGCATTTTCTTATGACAACATAATAAGAAACATTGTATCATTACTAGAGTGAATGAATTAATATTCCCACAAACAAAAATTGACAACTTCTGTTATAAAAAAAATAGATTAACACGCCAGTCCATGCTGGCTGGCTGGCCGTGTTGAGCCCGTTTTTCTCTCTCCCCTACCACTGATGAATATCATGATGAAAATGATGAAGGCAGGGGAGTTACAAGTGCTCCTCATCTACCTCAGAAGAGGAGAGCTGAGGGAAGGCAGGAGGAGGGTCGTCCATGTCGGAATCAGTCAGGAGGAGGAGATGCACAAACAGAAGGCTGAGGCTCTCTTGCAGGTGTAGAAGGTGAAGGGCTTAGAGTGGACAAAGGCAGGAAGAACATGGTAATTGGAGGCTGAGCAACCTTGCACTTGAGTTCCTTCATTATTTCCCGGTAAGGAAGCAGGAGCTGCTCCATCCCTCTCTTGAAGTTGACTGATCTCTTGATAAAGGGATCGGTCTCGAATAATGTCCCCAAGTGCTCTACTAGCAAGCAAGAACCTGTTGAGGCCCATGACGGTTAAGGTGGGCACCTCCTCTACTTCACCTTCTTCCTCCTCATCTTCATGACGCTGCTCCTCGACAAGCTTGGCCAACTCTTCCCCAGCATGACCCAGGAGCTCCTCTTGCACCTCTTCCTCCTGAAGGTCATCGAACCCCTCACCTCCCACTTGATGGGCAAGCTGGACGATGTGCTGCTCATCCTGGTCGACTGTGGGGAAGCCAGCAAAGTCGTTCACCACCTCTGGCCACATGATCCTCCAGCAGGAGTTAACACAGAGGGCTGTCAGGTCATCATGGCACTGCTTGATGAAGGAGATGCAATCTGCAATGGAGAACTTCCACATTTTCCACACTGACCCAGCACCATCCCGCGTGTCCTCGTCCAAGGCTTGCCATATCCCGCTGAAGGAGTGGGTCATGTACTTGGCCTTCAAGACAGCAATGACTCCCTGATCGAGTGGTTGGAGCAATGATATGTTCTTGGGCAGAAAGATCACCTCAACATTTTTATTTGCAACCTTGAGTGCCTCGAGGTGGCCAGGGCAGTTGTCGATCATGAGAAGGACCTTAAACTCCAGCGTTTCTCCTGCAGGTAATCCTTGACTTCCCTCATAAAACAATTGTGAAACTGGTCAGTGAACAACATTGCTGTCATCCATTCATGCTTTCTTGTTATGGCGGTAGAAAACTGGGAGGAGGTGCACGTCTTTGTTCTTGAGTGCACATGGACGCTTGGTACGGTACAGCAGCATGGGCTTGATCATGTGCCCTGCAGCGTTGCCACATAGCAGGAGAGACACATGATCTTTGGCTACCCTGAAGTCCGGTGCACTCCTTTCCTCCTTGGAAATGAACGTCTTGGCTGGCATCTTCTTCTACCACAAGCCAGTTTCGTCAGCATTGAAAACCTGCTCCGGCTTGTAGCCCTTCTCCCGGATAATCTCAGCAAAGATCACAAGATACTCCCTTGCTGCTACATTGTCTACCGAGGATGACTCACCAGTAATCCTCAAGTTGTGCAGGTTGTAGTATTTCTTGAAGTTCTCAAACCACCCCTTACTAGCATCAAAACCTTTCTTTCAGGTATCACCAGAGCCACCAGCACTAGCAACACCCTCACTACTCACTTCCCCTTCACCACCTTCCTCAGCATGGAATTGATTATACAGGACCTTGGCTTTGTCACGGATAAACTTCTGGCAAAGAAGGATGTGGCGGTGGTTAAAATCCTCAGTCCAGATGTTAAGGGCTTTCTCCATCTTCGCCATAGCTGTATCCCTCACATTAGTGGCTACCTTGGCAGAAGAGGGGGCATTACGAATCTCCCTCTCATTCTTCTTCATGTAGCAGACAGTTGACTCATTGATGCCATACTGCCAGCCACATGTGGCAAAGCTTTGCCCACTCATAAGTTTGTCCAGCAGTTGTATCTTCAATTGTTGGGTGGCTTCCTGTGGCTGGATAAAGGTGGTTGAGGGCATTTGGGAGCCATCACAAGCACGAGGAGCACAGTTGTTAAGAGAGCAGAGTAGCACATGCACTAGACAAGTGTTTATCCCAGACTGAGGCAGACTGAGCACGTGTGCCAGCCTCCCGGGACAACAGAGACATCTTGTGGGACACTACAAAACTCACGCGCTCCCCGTCCTGGCCGCGGATATGCTGCCAACTTTAAAACTACCAGCAGACATTCTTGGGTACATCCAGGGTGCCATTCGCAAATAATTGAAGGCATTGAATTAAAAATCAGCGAATTGTAAGGGCATGCTGTACAAAAAATTAAGAAAATTACGTATATCTAGCCAAATTACGAGTTGAGCAATAACATAGCTCACAGTTCAGCCTCACCCACTCTGAGTGCTACTGGGTGGCGAGTTGGGGACTCAGCTACAGAACTACGTACCATCTCCATGGATATATTGTTCCTCATTACCCCTTGTTTAAGATATTATTTCTCATTTCTGTCCGTTCAGTGATCTATTTTTCAGGAACGCATCCCGATAAACACCGCATCTCTATATTGCACCATGCGACAACAAAATCCTACAAGTAAAACTGATAAGATCTACATAGAGAAAAAGTATTTGTAACCAACTTTTTCCAATAGAATCAGTATGGATACAGCACAAAGAAGACTAAGCCTTCAGTACACTAATGTGGCTGGCACTGCACTTGGATGCCTTTCATTTTATGATCTGTAATGCCAGGTACCCATTCCACAGCTGGGCACACCTTATTTTGTGGTTGGTTGTAGTACAGTACTTGAACCAGTAACTTTTGGTTCAAGCGGAGAGTGCTATATCCACTTAGCTACCACACAGTAACTGAATAGTAATAGCACTTACCTCCTGACCCAGTGGTCACCAGTTTAAGTCCTGTGGCCAACCACTGAGTAGGTTATTCACAGTTAACTCATCCACAGAAAAGGTACCTAACCCATTAGTTGGGAAGTGAAAGGAAGTAGGTAGAGTGCGGTCATAGCCACAATTTCTATTTGTGTACTAAAGGCTAATCTTCAATGTGCTGTGCTGAAGAAAAACCAATTCAGCCTCAATCAGAGGTAAAAAAAAAAAAAATAAATAAATAATAAAAATAAAAAGTTACTCTAATAACTATAAAGAGTTGCAGCAATAGGTACTTACATACTAGTTGCTCGAGATAAGTGAGGAGCCTTTGTCCACGACCTATGACTTCGATGTTCCTCTGTGAATCTTTTTTCTTCCCTTAAAGTTTTGAACTGGAAACAGCAAGACTCCCTATAAAGGTAAAAGGCAAAATAAAAAGGAAAAGAACCTTAAACTGTACTTTGAATTGAATTGAAACAGTTTATGTAGCCAGAAAAACACAGATACAGAGTGGATAACAATAACAATACTGTATTAATATGGCTGAGCAAGATGTTTGCCAACATGAATAAAATATTCATTGAAGTGGTTGGCAATGGGGGAGGGTTCCGTTACAACTGAATCATTTATCATAAAAGCTGAGTGGGGGGCCGAAGGCCGAGTGTTCCTGTTCTGAATAGAATTTATGACATTCCAAGTTTTCTTACTGTCACCTGATGCTGACTGGAGCTTATTTATATAAAAGTTATGTCTGCCATTTCTAAGTGCTTGAGTTACTCTATTTCTGATACTTCGGTAAGCATCACCGAAAGTTATGGGTCTTTTTGCAAATTTCCTTTGGAGTCTGTGTTTTCTTTTATCATTATCTTAATTTCGATTGTGATATAGGGTTTGGAAATGGATACAGTTTTCACTGCCTTAGTCTTTGGGTTCCATTACACTGCATATTCTGTAGGGTATCATTGAAGGCATCATAAGCAGCATGAAGACTGAAAGTGTAAACATCTTCAGAGGCAACTGAATTTGCAAGGACTGAAAGAAGCCTAATTACAATGGGTGACCTTACATAACATCAGGTCAGGTCAATAACATGGGACCCAATAATCCACACACCACCTCCACTGCAAATGAAAGAAGAGCTATGGTGCTCCAGTGTTTCCCTTTTCCTGTATAGTTTTATCAAGATACAGTACTAATGTTCAACCATTCCACAATGTTACAGATTCCTATAAATTGATCAAAACAAAAATTTGATATAAAAACTCATGTGCAAAAAAAAAAGATACAAGCCGCTGTGAACAAGGTGTTTCAAGCTGCAGTGATAAAACCCTATGAGTCCTTCAACCTTAACTGCAGTCCAGTAATGAATAATTATGGCAATATCCATCGATGTATAGATCATATACTCAGAGTATGATGTGCCTAAATTTAGCAACCAAAGGGGAGGCATTCCCACAACCCAGAAATCCCAAAATGATGAGGTTATTGTAAGGGAAGTGCCACTTCTGGCTATCATTAAATGCAGATGATGACACCAGTATCTCAAAGACTACATATACAGTACTACAAAGATGTGTTGTATGAAAATATGTCTGCCCCTCAGGCAGAAGAACACTCTTTCCATATTCATGTACATACTGTACCTGGCTCTGGTTGTGCTGGAGCTCATTATCACCAGATGACATCTGGATGATGTCTTGACTCACTTAACTTTAAATAACCATTTAATAATTCTAAGATGTTACAATCTAGAGATAAAACCCCCAAAATACAACACACTACAGTAGATTTTAGGTAAACCTCCCACATTCTAATGGAATCTGAATAATATCGTAGTAGACTTGGGCAAGATTTCATATATCTGGCAAAATAGTTTAGTAGTGTGTTGTGATGAGAGACTTGGTGGCGGGTCCTGGCCACCAGCTCACTGGTTAACTTCCAACCATGTCATTAAGCAATTGTAGAAACTCTGGCAACACAATACAATACCTAAAGGATGAAACTAATGCCAAGAAATGTGTGACAAACAATCTATCCCATTTAAGTGTCCCATAATATGATACTATACTGTAGGTAGCACTTTGCTGCCAAATACATAGTGTCAGGTAGTAGACATTCAATCGGTGTAAACTGCCTAACTATGACACTGCAACCAGTTTTCTAGCCAGTATGAGTCAGAGTGCATGTACATTAGCATAGCAAGTGATGAATCTTAGCTCTTGACATAACTAGCAACTGAATCTTCCACCCCCCCCCCCCTTATTAAAGGTGATGTATGAATTCTCAATAGTATACCTTTATGGCTTTAGTTTAATTCATGAACACAACAAAGGGGTCATTTAAATATCTGCACATGTATAATCTTTCATTTTAGGTGAGCTAAGTTATATGCCTTATTGGAATGCAAATGTTTTTACTTCTTTTTCATACTGGAAAGTGTTATCCATACAGCAACACATAATAATTATGGAAAAGATCATGTACCACCCTGCTTCTAATCTTGAAATTGTTGACACAGGCAACATTCTGAGCACAAGTAAACTCCCAATAATAAAATAATTAGGTTAAAAGAAACCTGTAAGTACCAATATAGTTGAACATTTAATATTCAAGTTACCTTTACAAAAATATACCTTGAAAATCACCATGCGTCTTCCAGGACACGAATTGATAGTTGTAGCAGGGGTTTTCTTAGGGTCAACTCAAATCAACCCCTTACAAAGACTGTTACCTCATTACAGTACTTAGCAATTACAAGTATTCTCTATACAGTACCATAAAACTATTGATTTAACTAATATTGTTGATATATTGCAAAAATAATAAAAATAAACCCTTGCTGCTGTGTGGTTTGTTTACTAATGGCAGTGGTGCGGCAGCACCATCTACTGAGGAATGCTAAAGGTTGTCTGCTGGTCTCCAAATGCAGGAATGTTTGTTTCTTTATATGTAGGCTCTCATATTTGGACACCTATTTACAGTAGGCTCTCATATTTGGATACCCATTTAGACTGTAAAAACCCCACAAAATAAAAATCTTCCAAATATAAATACAACTTCGTCATCCAAGTAAAAACACACACAACAACATTGGCTGTCCTTATGTTTTGAACTTTACCACCACTGGTGGGTAGAATTTTTGTTTTAAATTCAGAAACATTAATTAAAATATATATATGAACAGTAAATGAGTGTTGCTTTCATTTTCTTATGTAGAGTAAAAACGAAATGTTTTTACATGTGCGCACTTACATATGTGCAGTCTCACTTTTTCCTTTACCATTAATGGTTAGCTACTTCTATTGTTCTATTTATTAACATTAGATAACATTACTTAAAACAACCATATTAATTTTTCTACATTAATTTTACTACAGCTACAACTGGGGTCTTATTTTCTTCAGTTTTATAATTATGTAGAACTAATCTGTCACTGGTTTTGCAAACAATGAGTTGTTTTTTTAGTTTTATTTTTTTTTAAATAAAGATTTTTTGTTTCATTTAGACGTTGATATACAAGTTTACAATTGCTTACCTTCTACTGTTGGAAAATATTTCCCATCGTTGTCATACCGACAAAAACAAGAGAAAGAATGTAAACACTACAGCCCCTAAGATGTGGAGGTGACCAGGTGTATAAAATGAGTGCTGTACAGTATTAAAGATTTCACCTTCTTATACAGATTTTTTTTTTAAATTGATGAAAATGACGACTGATAAGCAGTTCTAAGTGATGATATTCAAAGAGGTGTGTGTACTTGTGCCAAAAGGGCTATATATCAAGCAACGGTTTCACTGGTGTCGGTAGTAGGCAGCTACCAAACAGGGAGGTACTACTGCCTGGGAAGATATTGGTAGACCCTGCTGCCATATGGCATCACAAAAATTGTGACCAAGTCCCAGGTTGCTCATCTGACTTTCTGCCTCATTTACACACAATTGCAGGGTCTCAATTGTTTCTCTTACTTTGACAACACAACATACATACAGTACTGTATATTGTTTCTCACTCTTGATTTTTTTTTCATTTTTGTATTTCTTTATGGTTCTCTAATATTATTATTATTATTATTATTATTATTATTATTATTACATTTTCGCCCCCTAGGCCCCGATGTGGGTCAGTGACCTGTGCCCAGGTGGGCTAATACCCATAAAAAAAAAAAAAAAATCCAAAATCAGGGTGCGTCTTCCAAGCCGAAAAATACGGTAATTCAAAATACAGTAAACCCTCAAAAGTCTGGACAATTTGAGGGGAAAGGGGGGTCCGAACTTGCCAATTGTCTGGACATTTAACAAGTGGGGGCTCTGGGGGCCACTGTGTAACTAAGCAGCCACTCATCAGCCCTGAAATGACCCTTAAATTTGCATTTTAATATGCAATAAATGCCATGTGAGTTTCCTTTTACATTTTCCTTTATATATAGTGGTACAGTTCATAAAAAAAATATATATATCTTTTATATTGTATAATACTGTATTTTACTTCATTTACAGGCAGTCTCCGACTTACGGAGGGGTTAGGGACCCAAATCCAGGTCATAAGTCAAAAATGCAAAAAAATAATAAATAGAAAATCTAAAATGAAATACAGTACAGTAAAAGTAATCAATAATGAAGAATGAATACAGCATTACTGTGCACTTCCCTTTAATGTAGTCAGCTGAATGCACACAGGGCCCCAATAATTGTTTAATTAAACATGGAGACTACATTAATTGGATGAAGCAGAGGAGGAGACAGGGCTAGGTGGGTCATCAATGTCGGTTTCTTCAGACAGGCTAACATACTTACTTGTTGAAGGTATTGGATCATCTTTAGGGAGTGAAGAGGCAGCACTGGTGGGGAGTGAGGAGACAGCAGTGGGGTACTCCTTAAAACATATGTTAAATTTAGACTGCACAGTTTGCCTCTTCTTTTCATTGTAAATATCCCTGTAGCAAGCAAGTGCATCTTGGATCATTCTGTCAACTTTTACAAAACGCTCAACATTTTGATCCATTTCGTCAAACAATTGCATCCCCTTATTAATAGTAGCAAATGCCTCTGCCATTTGTTTCTTCTGAGCACCACCAGAACTCTCACTTTTATGCTTGCCAGTCATTTTAAAGGGAATTAGAACAGCAAAATATTGAAAATATTGTCAGTACACAGCGCGATCACTACTGACAACAACGACGGCCAAACACCAACTGAGCGTGCTATGGCGTGGAAGCTGTACACTTCAAAATAAAAGGACAAGCCAAATCAAAAGGTAAACTCTTACATGATGGTACTGACTACTCGCCCCCTCCCTAAAGGTGGGGGAGTTGGGAATGGGACTATATGTTGTCAATTCAGTGTTTGTTTTTATTCATTCATTATTATATTCCCATACGATCAGCTTCTTATGGTGTATGTTTCATCATTAATAATATTGAATATTAAATAATAGAAAAATTACAATACAGGTATATAATTTGTAAATGACTTCAAAATAATGGAAACTGAGATGGACTGCGTCAGGTGTGTGTGCATATGAATAATGCAATATGTGCTCGTCTTCTGCTGGCAGCAATTTAAAATAACCGGGCGTAGCAGGAATTTCAAATGACAAATATTTAAGGGTTCAGACAATCGAGGGTTTACTGTACAGAGTACTGTATTTTGAAATATTGCAAAATATTTGCAAAATTGCATAATGTTTGAAAAGGTTTTGAACCCCATGCTATTCCAAATTGCAGAGGGGTTACTGCAATTACCGGGTAAGTATTTTTAATTTATTTTAATAGATGTAAAAATAATGTTACCATAATACAGGTGCTCCTCTACTTAAGAACGTTCAACTTACAAACTTCCAGAGATACAAACATCATCACTGACGGGGGGTACCTGCCAGAACAGGTGTTTAATGCGGATGAGACTGGATTATTTTTAAGAAAATTCCAGATAGAACAAACATTAACTAAGAGGAGAAGAGTGAGCCAGGTTTTAAGGGGCTGTATTAAAGGGTATAGCTGTACTAAATATCCATAATCTTTTCATTTTTTACAATATGTTTGGTATCTACAAGAGTAAAGTTAGACTTACAAACAATTGGACTTAAAAACAAGCCTCAGGAACGTAACTCGTTCGTAAGTAGAGGAGCACCTCTATTAAAAAAAGATAACTTGATATATAACATTTTGTAACAAACATTTTCCTACCAACAAAACAGCCTGGATGATTACTGCATTGCACACTTACTTCTTACAGAAAAAAGAAGTAATGTTCTTTGACCCTGATGCTGATTTGGCAAGAGCCTTAGCCTTTGCTGTCTGTGGCGTTTTTACCTAAAAAACAAAACAAAAAGATTGAAACACTGTACATAAAAAATTAAGTAATTTGTGTCAAGTTTTTCCCTAAAGCATTCAACTCATAGACCCTGAGGAAAACAAAGCACTAAAACTGCAACAAAACAGAGATCATAAATCAACCAGCTCCCACCTCAGCAGGGAAATTGAGGGAATGTTAAGAGCATTCTTATGGTACTGTATACGTTTCTTGGACTAAATGTGCATATTGAAAAATTTTAGTAACTTATTATAGATAGCTGTAGCATTTCTAAGAGGGTTTATTCCTTAGAAAGTTTAGCAAAGAGGAAAAAAATTTCATACTTTTAAAGCTAAAAAAAAAAGAGGGGGGGGGGGGCATTTCATTTCCCCCTAAGAAGCACAGCAGCCAAAATCAAAATTGTACACAAACTCTCCTCTCATAAATTTCACTTAATCACAATACAGTACTAACTAGTTTCCTTTCCAATAAAGTCCAGCAATTCATTATTGAAAAACTCCACTCAATAATCTAATTCCACTGAAATTTCAGCAACAGAACACTTTATCAGTGAAGCCAAATGGAAAATATGTGAATGTAACGGAAGAGGCACACCATGTCCACCACTCTCCCATACATCTGCATTTTGTCTGTTTGGTTGGCTAGCCAGTGTATTGTAATCAAATTTTCTATTTCACATGTCACTACCGTCAATTTCTTCCCTCCCTCCCACCATGTGGCCAGTCACCACTATCAGAAAGTTCACTTGATTCTTTTAAATTAATCTAAATCAATGATTCCATAAAATCAAAGTACAGTACCAGTCAGTATTTGGTGAAGAGTGAAGCACCATGTTACAATACTGTACTGTCTTCCAACTTCTTGATCAAACCTTACCAGAAGAGACAATTAATATAAAAACCAATGTATGGCAAAACTATATGGGTGGTAAATAACCTTATTAGGTATATTTGTTGGTGGGGGGAGGGTATTAAAATTATATTGGGTGTACAGTATATGGGCCAGCCGAAGTGACAGGGTTAAAGGGGTGTAAAAGTTGCATCAATCCAAAGACCTTTTGCCATTTTCACAACCACCTAAAGATCTCTTGCTACAAATACAGTGATATCTCCGTTAACCAGAACAACTAGTGCAGAGCACTTCCGGGAATGAGAGGTTTCCGGGTACAGTAGAACGTCGATTTAAAGCGAATCAATTCAAGATTTTTTATTTAAAGCGACACCCACAATTAAGGACAACGTTTTAATTTAAAGAGAATCTTTCCTATTTTGCGCGAGTCAATCTGGCGCATCATATTTAAAATTTTGCGCCAAATGTTTCTCTGGGCACGTTACACTGTCCTAAGGCCAAAGCTGTACTGTACATGTACTCAAAATAATGTACTAAATGATTACTAAAATTTTTGTCTAGTGCAAACTATAGCATGTTTACATTTAAATTAATCACTATCTTATAAGAATTCCAGAAATGTGAATTATATTCTCCCCGGTCACTTCTGTCACATTTTATAAGCAAAAACATAAACTCAAGCTAAAGGAATAAATAAAAAAATAAATACTTCACTAGACCTTAGGGGCCAACTGTCAAACATGTCACTGTCACTTCCCAGCCAGGGTTTGGTGTTTTAGGCTTAAAGTTTTTATCATATATAATATCACAGACTAAAGTTAGGAGAATATAAACTGTATTGCTAGATTCCTTGTAAGACAGCAAATTATTTGAATATAAACGTCATATATTTTGCACGAGATAAAAATTTTTGCTCTCTGTAATAAAATTCTTATATTAGAACTAAAATTTGTATGTCTAATGCGAGCTATAGCATGTTTATATTCAAATTAATCAATATCTTATGAGAATTCCAGCAATGTTAATAATATTCTCCCATGTCAGTTCAGTGACATTTTATAGTAGAAAAACTTAAAGACACTCTTAAGTACAGATAAATAAATAAGCACCAGACCTTGGCATCAACTGTCAAACATATCACCCCCCCCTCCCCCCAGCCAGTAAACAGACCATTTCACATCCCTTAATTTTAGCTGTGTTGATTTATGGGTGTTTGTTTTAACATAATACTACAAAAAACAATGTTTTGTTTATTCTAGATGGGCTGAGGTGCATCTGGATAGACTCTCAGTCTTTTTAGTATTTTGTGTTTCTCTCAAGTACCAAACTAAATTATTCCATTGAAACAACACTTCGACTTAATGCAAATTCGGTTTAAAGCGACCTCTCTTGGCTTGCACTATATCAAGACGTTCTACAGTAACGAGATGACTCTCTCAAAGCTGGAAAAATATCCCTCATCCCCGGAATTTTCTGGACAATGGAAAAATATTCTTGTAAGTTCCAGAAATTGTGCATTACATTATCTCTTGAACCCGGAAAAATATCCCCATCCCTGGAATTGGAAAACTTTTGTTAGAATTTCCGGAAAATGCAGTATTTTCATCTATCAAACCGGGAAAAAATCTCATTCCAGGAATTTTCCAAGTACTATTGGTAAATTTTTTCGGAATTTTCCTGAAAATGTACCCTCGGAAAAATTTTCCCAAAGCCGGAATTTTCGGGAAAATCCGGCTTTGGGGACGATTTCCCGAGTAAATTTTAATTCCAACTATCACAGAGTTCCGGGTTTGAGGGTTTATATAATAGAGTTGAACCTACCTTAAACCTTATGAAAGCCAATAAGAATGAAACCCATATTTAATAACAGACACCTGTATTAAAATAATAGTTTCAATGCCCACAGCACCCTCCTCATTTGTCAGCACAAGGGTACACTAATACTCACAAGTAAAAAAGATACCAGTAGCATCTAAACTGTACTATTTTAAGATAAATTTCTGTTATAAAATGTGAGTTTGATTTTCAATGCTGGCATTCATGTTACTGTCAAGCTTTCCCAGACATATGAATAAAGCTTTATTTAGACAACTTGCCTACCATCAGGATTGAAGGGTTAATCTTGCACCACACTTTATGATCTACCCTAATATAGAGCCTCCTGCTTAAGGCTTGACAGGGTGAAAGTATTTAGATACATACAATTCTAAACCAACATTATTCATATCTAGAGATACCTTATTCACAGGGGTATTATTCTTAGTGTAATCCTCCACAGGGCCTTCTGCTTTCTGTTTCTTAGATGGTGGTTGATTCTCCATCCCCATTAGATGTTTCTGCTTGTTTTTTACTTCTGGCAACTTCAAGTGCTTGTGAAGCAATTGGCTAAGGTCCTTAGACACATATTCTGATACGATGCCATGTGCCAAGACCAGATATGCCTCTGCAAAGTAAGATCTCGTGTACTCAAAGAACCTCTGTCAAATATGATGAGATACAAAATAAGAAATTATATGGCAAAGATTCATTAATAACTTTCAAAGAATTTAAATGGATGCCATTACAAAATTACACACACACACACACACACACAGGTACTGTATCCCCCTATATACGATGTGGTTACGTTCCTGAAATTCCCATCGCAGGTCAAAATATCGTAATCGGGATCATTATAACATGAGATTCAATGGGATATGTTCAAAGGCAGTTTGACACCCACATGATCACCAAAATAAAATTCCTACATTAATAATATACATGTATCCTCAATAATCGTGGGG
Organism: Homarus americanus; assembly: GCF_018991925.1. Classification (NCBI taxonomy): domain Eukaryota; kingdom Metazoa; phylum Arthropoda; class Malacostraca; order Decapoda; family Nephropidae; genus Homarus; species Homarus americanus. Next base: position 217,566 of record NW_024730425.1, read on the forward strand.
ATTAGGTTCCAAAAAACTACCATGATAAGGAAAACCTTTATCCGGCATTCCAAAAACCGAAAAGCTCTGAAAACCGAAAGCTTTTTTGTGTTGCATCACTGTGTGAAATCAAACATGACTTGGACCTGGCAGAGGGTGTGAGTGAGGCGTGAGTGAGGTGTGAGTGAGGCGTCACTTGTGTCTCAGTGTTGCTACTAGTCACACATTTGCGTCTGCTGCTCTTATATTTTTATGGAATTTTGTTTAATTTCACTGAAAATGCCAAAAAGAGCTTCAGATACCCCTATGGGTAACAGTGAGAAGAAAAGGAAGCGTCTCTCATTATTGATAGCACAGAAAGTGGAGTTGTTACAGAAGCTTGATCGTGGTGTACCTGTGCGGCATCTTACTTAAAAATATGGTGTGGGAACTACCACCGTATATGACTTAAAGAAACAGAAAAACAAATTGTTGAAGTTTTACTCTGACAGTGATGACCCAAAAATAATGAAAAACAGAAAAACATTGCATAGGGCAAAAAATGAAGATATTGACTGCGTGCTGATTGAGTGGATTCGACAACGAAGAAGTGAACGTATGCCACTGATTGGTTTGATGGTCATGAAACAAGCTAAAATATACCATGAAGAACTGAACATTGATGGCGAGTGTGAATATTCAGAAGGTTGGCTGCAGAAATTTAAGAAGCGTCATGGTATAAAATATCTGAAAATCTGTGGTGAAAAAGCTTCTGCTGATCATGAAGCAGCTGAACATTACATTGACGAATTTGCCAAAATTATATCTGATGAAAACCTTAGCCCTGAACAAATTTACAACGCTGATGAAACAGCTCTGTACTGGCGCTACGTTCCTAGAAATACGTTAACAACGGCTGATGAGAGAGCACCAACAGGTGTTAAGGATGCTAAGGACAGGTTGACTGTTCTTGGGTGTGCCAATGCTGCAGGCACACACAAGTTAAAGTTAGCAGTGATTGGAAAAAGCCGACGACCAAGATGTCTGAAAGGTGTACACAATTTACCTGTGCATTATTATGCCAACAAGAAAGCATGGGTAACCAGAGAAATATTTTCTGAATGCTTCAATAACCACTTTGTGCCAGCAGCACGAGCTCATTGCAGGGTAGCTGGACTGGAAGCAAACTGTAAAATTCTATTGTTCCTGGACAACTGCTCCACACATCCCCCTGCTGAACTTCTTGTGAAAAGTAATGTTTTTGGCATTTACTTTCCCCCCAATGTGACGTCTTTAATACAGCCTTGTGACCAAGGAATTTTATGCTCCATGAAGAGCAAATATAAAGATGTTTTTCTGAACTGTATGCTTGATGCAGTCAACAGAGGCGTAGGTATCCAAAGCTTCACGAAAGAGTTCAATGTTAAGAATGCCATTTATTCAGTTGCTAATGCTTGGAACACTGTTGATAAACCAACATTAACAAATGCTTGGCACAAACTTTGGCCTACAACGATGTTTGAAGTAAATGAAGATGCAGATGAAGACTTTGAAGGATTTTGTGTCACTAAAGAGAAGATGATGATATCAAACCTCCTTACTTACGCCAAAGGTTTATCTTCCGAAAGTGTAAATAAGTTGGAGGAAGCCGACATTGAAGAAGTGCTGAGCATTGACAATGATGCACCTGTTGTGCTTTCATTGAGTGATGGGGAAATAGCTGAAATGGTGCTAAATAAAGATAAGCATGAGGATAGTAGTGATGATGATGATGAAATTGTGAACACAGGTGAAAAAGTCTCCCTAGACGATGTGGTGAAAACCTGTGATCAGTTAATTACTGCCCTTGAGCACGAGATTATGGCAGTTTATTCAATTAACGAGAGACTGCTTAGACAGAAACCACTGTTAATGAGACAGATGACACTGGAAGAAGCCTTTAAAAAGGCAATCTGTCCTAGTGTTGAGTCATCACTTGAGAGTCCTGTTCCTGGCCCATCTTCAGATGTTCGATTCCTACTTGATGATGACAACACTGATGTGTCCTCTTCATGATAAACAAGCCAGCTGTAATGTACCTTTACTGTATCTGTTTGAAGTTTTCCTGAATGTTTTCCTTACAAATAAACTGTACTAGAGTATTTATGGACTATATTTATCCCACAATTTCATTTATGCCAAACCTAACTGAACTGAATTGAAACTAACCTAACCCAACAACCTAACCATTCTGAAAACCGAAAAATTCCGAAAACCGAAATATGTCTGGCCCCAAGGATTTCGGATAAGGGATTGTCAACCTGTATCGAAATACATAACATATGGAAAAAATTAGTTTTGTCCCAGGACCCCAAAGATGCATCCCCAAACTGCCCAAAATATACCCCCAAAAATGTGTAGGTACACTAAAAGATATAATACTAGTAACATACCTTTACTAATTAATGAATAACAAATAAACAATGTACAATACTGTGCTGTAAAATATTGTATTGTGAATGACAGTCAGAGTAGAATGAGAGGCAGAGTGTTGGTGAGATGCAGTGGGTGGGAGGGAGGGAGGAAGGTGAGATATTGTGAGGTGAATATCGTGCTCATCTGCTCTGGCTAAAGCAAAGCCATCACTGAAATTATGATAAAGGCGGTGGTGATCATGGAGCTGGTGGTGGAGGGGGAGAATGTGGTAAGTGGTGAGGAGATGGTGAGTCAATTGCTTTGTTTGGTAACAGTGGCTGCAGCACCGCCAGACACAACTGAACAGCTGATGTCTACCCACAATAATAAGTGTAATTATAAATGAACAACATTGTATTCCTTCCACACTGTTACATAAATTTATAATTATGGAGTGAGAAAGCAGAATGGTGAGGGTGATTAGAGAAATGCAGTGGAAGGAAGTGGTAAAACACAATTGGGTGTGTTGCCAAGCGCATGCGTATCCTTGTCGGGAATATCAAAACATTCAACCAGAGAATACACCCATCTTCGTCGCTTGGCTGGATCAGGAACCTTAACACTTCTTGTTCACAGATGCACATGGTGGAGGATAAGTAAAAGTTACAAAAATTACACCAAAAACAAGCATAGAGCAGGGAACCGTCTTCAAACACCAACCAAAACAGCACAGGGAAACAAATGCTGTCCCTGGAAGCTGGCGCCACAAGCTGTGTTGCCATCTCTTGGCAGTCACTGCTACCGCTGGCTCTCGCAGACCCGCCGCTATCCCATGATAATTCCGCAATAACCCAGATCAATCAGTGATAAGCGTACACATGGTTGCAATTGAGGATTCCGTGATAAGCCAGATCAGCGATTATCGGGTCCCGTGATTATCGAGGATACATGTACATAAAACACAATTAAACAACACTCGCCACATTACAGTCAGTCCGCGCTTAACGTCAACCCACTGAACGTTGTTTCGGTACTACGTCGCTAAACCTTAGAGACCAAAAAATTTTTTATCGTCCCGATGATCGGATACTACGTCGTTTTGTGAGCACCAATACAAACTTGGTAGTTGTATATGTATGCACTATTTTTTATAGAAATGGCAATGATTTTCTGTATATGTAATGTACTTCATGGGGCAAAGGGAGGCTCAGGAACGTAACTCCTGTAATTTATCTATTTCTTATGGGGAAAACTGATCCGCTTAACGTTGTTTCGTACAACGTCGCATTTTTAGGAACGTAACTCCGACGTTAAGCGAGGACTTACTGTATTAAAAACAAGCCTGGTCATCATCACATGTCCCCTTTGAGGCTAAGGGGACTCTTGAATGTAGTGGAGATGTCACTCTAACTCCCACACAGCTTCAAAATGTCAAGTTTTACCTCCATTTTCAAAGTTACACTGCTCACTTCAGTCACAAAAACAGGGCAAGAGCACTTGTCACAAAAACAAAGCGAATGAAGATAACGTAAAAACAATGATAGCATCTGACACTGCCCACATCATGTTCACATCAACAGAGGCAAAGCACTTTACAGTAAAAAAATAAAAAAAATAAATAAATAAAAAAAAATAAAATAAAAATAAAATCACTTCAGTTACCATAACAGAGTATAATGTGAACTTAAGTGATAGCCACTCACTGAAAAAAAAGAAAAAGATGATAAGTTGATAAGTAAAAACAGTGACACAGCACCAATACTGTACTGACTGATATAATCATTGAGCTATATGATCACAGGCTTGTGTGATCACCATGGAACAAAGCATGGGATGGTAGATGGTAGTGCACTGGGTGGCCGCATGGCGGCGCACAGCTAGACTACAGCTGACAAATGCACCGAAAGATGCACCTCATATTCTGCGATGACCGGACGATGACCATCATCTAAGCGTATTTTTTTTTATCGTAAATTGGTGAGTGGTCTTAATACATCACCATCGTTCAAGTGAAATATCATAGTGAGGGAGATCATAAATCAGGGGAAATCTGTAATGCCTGATATGTTACATTACTGAGATCAGGAATATGTACTGTACAGTGGTCCCTCGGTTAACGAACACAATTCATTCCACAGAGTCATTCGTTAACCGAAAATTTCGTTAACCAAATCTAATATTTCAATGGGATATTGGGTAATTGGTTCCAATTCACAGAAAAAGTACATACAAAGTACTGTATACAAGTAATAGAATTAACAAAACATTATATATGAAAAAATACAGTACTGTACTGTACAGTATACTGTAAAATAATAAATAAAAAACAATAGAATACTGTACTGTATTTTAACTTTGAGGTGTGTATGTCGTATTACCAGCAGCTTTGTTTACATATCAAACAGTTGATTGTAGAGGCAGTCGATGATGACATGCCATATTCTTTACAGAGTGCATTGGTTCTAATGCCTTCTTCATGTTTCATAATAATTTCTGCATTGTATATTATCAATATTTCTAACTAAATTTCAGAATGACCAATAATTTTAAAATAAAAAATGCAGAAATATTCTGGAGACCAAATTTCTTTATATTTACTTCACTGGAAACGAATGTAAACATAGAGTCAATTACTATATTGGCAGACTAGCCAATCAGCTGATCAGCTGATGCGCACAACAATTTCGTGTTTGTCGTAAGGATTTCGATAATTGAAGTTTTGTTCGTTAATCGAACTGAAAATCCTTATGGAAGTTAATTCGTTAACCGAAATTTCAGTAATTGAACCGTTCGTGCTGTACTCATTCATTGCGCACTCAAAATTATTCTACTTCCGAGCATCTGCAGTTTAGTGGCGAGTGCTAGGTCTTGACCCTGCCATAGCAAAAGAGTAAACATTTCACTATATCTCCTTTAACTTTATTCACCTCAATTGCATTTCTAGAATTGCACTCTAAAAATATTCACATTCCTTTTCAGTCTCTTTTCATTAAAAATTACTTACATATACCTGCATATAAAAAAAAAATCATTCCTTTAAGTCTTTCAGCCATATTTACTTTCCTAAGCTTGGGTAATTTTAAAACCTTCCTAATTCATTCATTCTCCTTTACCCTCAACTTTCACACCAGATCACATACAGGTAATTTAGTTTCAGACATCTGTGTACTGCCAAAAACAACTGACTAACTTCTCCACTGTCTATTTAGGAATTACTTTCTTTTTAAACCTATGAGTAAACATTCCTATCATTTCTTAATTTCCATTAAATTCCTGGCATTCCGACCAGAGCACCCCGTCCGAATATTTTCCCGCCATTTTTTATTATTATTATTATCATTTTTGGAAAAGTTTACTTTTTCCCTCAATTTATCCCTGGGGGTGGGGGTCACTGCCAGCAGCACCCTAACCCGGGCCTTAAGGGTTAACCCACAAATGCAATCACTTCCCATCACCCTCTTTTTTATTTAAATCTTCTATAACTACTATAACAATCGTACTGAGTGACACTGAGACCCAAGTACAGTATTAAAGATCTTTAAACTCCAGTAGAATCCTTTATTTACCTACCTATTGTTTGCTCAGAATCCATTGTACGAACATAAGTGAAGCTCTGACCACTGGATGTTGGAACCTTCTTTTCTTGCAATAATTTGAAGAGCTGCCTAACTCGCTCTTCCAACCAAGACAGGGTGCGGGCTTCACTGTATTTCCATACTCCAAGCTCAGCCGTTCCTTGAAGATAAATCAAGTTAATATTTAAACATAAATCACATCATCTATATTGGGAAAGATGATATAGGATTATAAAGTAGAAGGGAGAAGAAATGTGTGAACACTGCTAAGGTGTACAGGAATAGTATGGATTAAATAAACTCTCTAGAAGCTAAGACAAAGAGACATTAAGATATTTTTGTTCTTTATAAAGGCACAGATATCCCTTGACTTACAAAGGGTTACACATTCCTGAAAACACGTCTTTATCTCAAATAAAATTTCCCTTTGACATCCATTTTGTAACTGAGGATGCATTCCTACACACAAGAATTTTATCTCTGAAACATACTAAATTAACTCCTAAGACTATTTTCAACCCCTTCACTATGGAGACGCCTCTTTTAGTACTCTATTTCCTTTGGTTAAAGCCAGACGATTTTAGAATTGCAATTAAATGTCAGGTAGCGACGTGTCCTCCTAATATTACGTATTTAAGTAATTATTATATGTTTTAATTGTTTGTATGTTGGCCTGGCAAGTTAATGCTAGGCATTTGCATACCTGTAGGTATAAAGCTAGACATCGCATTCTGGACTTTATCACAAAAACTGGTTTTTGGAAACAACAGCTTTTTTATAGACTATGTATGGTAATAATAATACAGTATTTGATTATACAGTACAGTATAGTCTGGGTTTACGCGGATATTTCATACGTGATTTGCCATTTACGCGGCACCTCTCCAGACACGGCAATTATTATTTACGCGGTAAATGCCATCATATACGCGCCAAGCGGCCGGCAAGGTGCTGGGCTCTGACGTCACCGCTGATGTCAGACTCGTGCCGATGGCGTCGCGGACAGTGATTGAGCCACGTATCCTTATCACCCACGCACCCCCTCTACCGCATGCTGTGATTGGTCTATTTAACCTTGCTTGCCCTGCCACCAGGGCTGATGACCTTGGCAGCGCCCGTCTCACTGTCCCCGCGTATACTCACTCGTGCCCAGGAACCGGTTTTGTTTTTTTCTTTCAACACAATGGCTACCGCTGGACCCCCACCACCCCTGAGAAACCCTGAACTACCTGGCCCAAGCCGTCCCAAGCCCAAGAAGGTGCGACGCGCCTTAAGCTATGAGGTTAAGTACAAGATCGTTCAGGAGTTAAAAGGCACGAGGCAGGTGGATCTGGCCAGACAATATGGAGTGAATGAATCGACGATTCGCACGATCAAGAAGGATGCCAGCAAAATCAATGAACACATGAACATTACCAAGTCTGTAGGTGCCTCGCTGGTGAAATATTGCCACAATAAGGTGCTGCTGAAGACCGAGAGTTGTTTGGTAAGCGACATTATTCGTCAGACAAGAAGGAACATGGCGGTCGACATTCGGGCAGTGCAGGACTACGCCCAAGAAATCTACAAATCAGCGGCAAGAAAAATGGGAGTTGCAGAGCCCAAGCCCTTCACTGCTTCCGCTGGGTGGCTGCAAGGTTTTAAACGACACAACAAGATCACGAATACTGAGATAGTCGGAGAAGGAGCAAGTGCCGACCGGGCTGCCGCCATGAATTTTCCCCCATTTTTACGGAAAATTATGGAGGAAGGACAGTACACCGACGACCAAGTGTTCAATATGGATGAATCAGGGTTGTACTGGAAGAAATTGCCATCCAAGACCTTCGTAGTCAAGTCTGCGAGCAAGTGTCGGGGGCGCAAAATACAGAAGGAGCGCATCACCATACTGTTCACCACCAATGCCTCCGGCACTGCTAAGTTGAAGTTGTCTGTGATCCACAAAGCCCGCAAGTTGCATGCCTACAAGAATATGGAAATGAGCAAGTTAAATGTCCACTGGCTAACCTCAGGGAAGGCGTGGAGGTTCTCTGGTCTGCCCCTCTCCTGGTTTGACAACTGTCTCGTTCTTGATGTCAAGAAATTCTGCTTGCAAAATAATGTGCCATTCAACATTTTGTTGCTCCTCGACAATGAACCAGGACACTCGCCCCTTTTGCTAGATCGTCACCCCAACGTAAAAGTGGTCTTCCTTCCCGTTAACACTACGTCGTTAATCCAGCCCATGGATCAGGAGTTGATTTGCAACGTGAAGGCTGCTTTCTCCGCCAAGAAGTTTCGGCTCCTGAACAACTTCACCAACACCAAGGATGAACTGCAGAACCTAGAGAGTGGCACCGACAGCGAGAGCGAGGAAGAGGATCACGAACAAGATTTGGTGGACCATGAAGTGCGGGTCAAGCAGTTCTGGAAGCTGTTTAACGTGAAGAAAGCTGTTGATTTCTTGGTGGAGGCATGGGGGCAGCTATCTGTGGCAACGATTCATCACGCGTGGCGGCATGTGTTGGAGGGTATCCCAGGTGGGAGGCAGAGTCAAGAGGTGGCTGGCGAGGCTCAGTCTGTTGCAGTGGCATTGGACATTGCAAGAGAGGCTGCACAAAGTGTTAGAGCTGCAGGCTTCTCCGAGACCACCAACGAGGACATCCTGGAGGTAATCAGGCAACCTGAGGTGACTGCGGACGAGATGTTGGAAGATGATAACATCAGTGCGCAGCGAGGTGTTACAGAACAACAAGAGCAGAAACTAACACATGCTGATGTGAAGGAGGTCATCGAGTTGCTGAGAGAATTAAGTTCATCCTTGCCAAAGAGACAGGCAATCATCGCTACATAAGTGTCTAATAACCTTCTGTTGCAATCCCTGGAGCCCTATGTTCAGCAGTATCACAACCACATCAATGCTAGCCATCAACAAAGCACCACCGAGTTCTTCACCCGCCACCCACCACAGCCAGCCCAAGTCAGTGATAGTGAGGATGTGGACTTCGAGGGGTTTGACGAGGAGGCCCTGCTAGCCTCTGTGGTGGATAGAGATACAGGTGAGGGCCAATAATCTGCCCTCTGCCTCGGAACCAGCCCCCCATCCCCGTGTGCCCAGCCATCCCTTCTACTAACGTAAGTGTTAAAAAACCTAATATTATTGATATTTCTCTTATATATTAATTGTGTGCATACCATCATAAAATTAAGATGTTATTTTTATTACAATGTACGTATTGTGTCGGCGATAGCCAATAAAAGGGTAGTCTGGCAGTCGGCCCAGTCTCTATTTCAATTAATCCTATATGTTCTGTTATTTTATTTACGCGTTTCGCTTTATACGCGGACCTCCATGGGTTTAACTCACCGCGTAAACCCAGACTATACTGTGCTTCCATTTTTAAAGAAAATATTGAAGAGGCTAATTCTTACTTTTACTTTTTACTTTTATCCTCTTCGCCACTTATCAGCTTGTTAGCCGCTTGGGCGATCGGTCACGTCTCTCTTACACACTGTTGGCAGGTACGGGGCATGCACCGGCTCCTGAATGTACCTGAACCCGCTCCAGTGTTGATCAAGTCTGGTATTGAAAGAACTCACACTCTGTGCCGTCACAACACACTCTGGTAGATTGTTCCAAGAGTTTACAACCCTCACTCCGATAAAGTTTGCCCTCACAGATTTCTGCACTTGCGGCTTCTTCAATATTGAGCTGTGACCCCTAGTGGGGCGAGCGTCCGCTAGCTCCAAGTAAGGACACTCGACTGAGTAGTGCCCCCCGAGATGCTTATACACCTCAACTAGGTCACCCCTTGCCCGTCTGTAATATAAGCTAGACAAGTTCAGGCGCTCCAATCTCTCAGGGTAGCTGAGGTGCCGAAGTGCAGGCACCAGTCTGGTGGCCCTCCTTTGAACATTTTCAACCAACTGACAGTCCCTAGAATATCTCGGGGACCAGACGGGGTGACAGTACTCCAGATGGGGAAGCACTTCACTCTTGAAGATCGCTACGAGGGACGGACCGTCTAGATATCTGAACGACCTTCTTATAAGACCTAATAATTTAGTTGAATGATTTACCTTCTTCTCATAATGGCCCGAGAACTTCTACTAATTGTCAACAAACACACCTAGGTCCTTCTCACATTCAGTCTCAAATAGTGCAGTTTCTTCATCCCGTTGGGACATATGATATGCCTCCTTACCGTTGGTACGCCCCAGGTGCATCCTCTTACACTTCGTGATATGGAATCTCAGCAGCCATTTCTTCGACCATTTTTGGAGCTCACAATGATCCCCCTGCAGCTCTTCACAGTCCGCTTGGTTCTTGATTTCCTGAAATAACTTGGCATCATCGGCAAACATTTGTATGGAGGAGTGTACAACGTCATGCATGTCATTTATGAAACAAACAAACAAGAGCAGGCCCAATACACTGCCCTGTGGTACCCCGCTTGTGACAGGTACAGATGATGATTTCGTGCCATTAATCACCACACACTGCTTGCTGTCATGTAGAAAGTCTTCTATCCACGCTAGGACATTTCCCCGAATTCCGTACCCTTCTAGTTTGATTTTCAGCCTTTGGTGGGGTACACTGTCGAAAGCCTTGGCAAAATCTAGGTATATATTGTCGATATTACCACCCTATTCCAGAATATGGGTCCAAATATCCAATACCTTGAGCAATTGTGTTAAGCAGGAGCACCCCGGCATAAAACATGTTGGCAATCCTTTACGAGGTTTTTTCGTAGATGTTCCATCGCGGCATCTATGATAATACAGTCATGCGCCGGTTAACGTCCTAGATACGTTCTTCGAAACGTGACGTTAACCGAAATGGACGTTGTCCGAACATTACATAAACTTTTTATTTATACTTATGTGTAAGTGGAATACTATATACGTACATATACACTTTTACTGTTAATTCACTACTGTAATGTGATACAGGTGATTAATTTTTATCACTTATGCAAAATACATGACATTTATATTAAAATTATTCACTGTTTTACAGGGATTCCAGCAACGCCGAGCAGATGGGGGAGAGGGTGGGAGCGAGCGAGGGGGCGTGGGGGGAGGGGAGGTAGTACGTTTGACAGTTGGCACAGGCCCAGGTCTAACGTGTGGATATTTATCAGTTCCTAGGTGACTAAGCTTCTCTCTTATAAAAAGCCAGTGAAATGACCAGGGTGAATATAATTAACATAGCTGGGATTCTTGTAACATACTGATTAATTTGAATATAAACATGCTATAATTTGCACTAGACAAAACAATTTTAGTACCGTAATTAAATTAGTACATGTGCACTCCAGCTTTGCACTAACGTCATTTATTTCTATTACGTTTCTTTTAGTATGGTGTGTGCACATAAATGGATGAAAATAAATGAAGAAATCTATGTAAATCTACCCAAAAATACAGTTGAAAAACATTTTTATAAAATGTACTACAGTACTGTACACTAATGTACAACAATATTTATCTCTTGAGCAAAATATATGACGTTTATATTCAAATTATTGGCTGTCTTGCAAGGATTCCAGCAATGCAAATTATAATCTCCTAACTTTAGTCTGAGATATTATATAAGATAAAAACTGTAAGCCTAAAAGCCTGGCTGGGGGGAGGGACTGATGGCTCCGCCACCCAGCGAGGGGTTGGGGGGGTTGAGGTGATAAGTTTGAGGTGAAGGTCTCTGTGTGTTTATTTAACAGTCCTACTAAGCTTCTTTCCTTTTAAAATGCCAGTGATATGACCTAGGAAAATATAATTAACATAGCTGGGATTCTTGTAAGATACTGATTTATTTGAATATAAACATGTTGTAATTCGCACTAGACATAACAATTTTAGTACCGTAATCAAATTAGTACATGTGCACTCCAGCTTTGCACTAATTTATTTTACGTTTCTTTTAGTATGGTGTGTGCATGTAAATGGATGAAAATAAATGAAGAAATTTATGTAAATCTACCCAAAAATACAGTTGAAAAACTTTTTATAAAATGTACTACAGTATTGTACACTAATGTACTACATTTTTTATATCCTGAGCAAAATATATGACGCTTATATTCAAATTAATCTCTGTCTTGCAAGGATTTCAGCAATGCAAATTATATTATCCTAACTTTAGTCTGAGATATTATATGAAATAAACATAAAGAAATCACCAACCTTTTATCTTGAACACGAGGGTGGTGGGAAGACGGTGGGGGGGGGGGTGAGGTGACAGAATGTCTGGCGTTTGTTTGTTTGTTTATTTATTTGAGATAAGATTTGACAATTGGCGCTGAAGGCTTGCCTGCATGTTTATTTATCATTACTTAAGAGTGACTAAGCTCTTCTCATAATTTTCCACCCAAACGACCTGGGTGAATATAACTTACATTGGAGTGATTCTTGTAAGATAGTAATTTATTTGATTTTTTTTTTTTCAATTTAAATTTTAATTGTTTATTCCTTGATAGAGGAAGCGGGATCCTAGTGCTGTCACTTGGTACCCCTGTACCATAACACCAGAAGCAACTGGCCAGTGTCACAAGTATATACAGTACAGTACAGTCATCCCTTGGTTATCGCGCCTAATTGGGACCCCGCCGATAACGAAAGTACAGAACCTATGGGATTTATTCTAATTGGTTCAGGCACCCAAGACCCAACCCCAAGTTTCCCATTTTATCACCATTTAGACCCACTAAATATATATATAATGTTATGGTAAATATCATAAACACACATAGGCATGGCTAGGTTTATTACAAAGTGATGAAAAGGGTACGCTTAATACTGTAGTCCACAAAACATGTAGCTATGCTTTTTTTATTTGGTCCCCCGTCATACGAGTCCGTTTTCTCTCACATCAGGACGCCTGAGTCCTCCGTTTTCTCTCTTAATCTTAGAGTGCACCAGAAACTTTACTATTTTTAGTAATGCCACAGAATTTGAAATTGCAACCCCAATTGCAACTGGGGTTGCAATTGTTGAGGCAACTAGATATGTCTGATTACAGCAAATGTGTTATTGTCAATTTGTAGGTGAAAGATTTTATCTTCAATAGATGTAGGTTAACATTTCACCTGTAGGCAAATGCTTAAAAAAGCCTAAGTAAGGGAGAAATCAATGTCTTCGATCAAGGTAAGGGGTGGTGGTCAGCAGGCGTCACATTTTTGTGTGTGTGTGTGTGTGTGTGTGTGTGTGTGTGTGTGTGTGTGTGTGTGTGTGTGTGGTGGGGGGGGCACGGACGTATATGCGATCAGGCGTTGTTCCGTCGGACGTTAACCGGCGCATGATTGTACTCTCAAGTACAGTACCTGTACTTTACATATTATGCTGGTCAGGTGGTCAGGCTCACCAGTCTATAGTTGTTCGTAGAGTGACGATCGCCCTTCTTGAAAATAGGGCTCACATGAGCCATTTTCCAATCACTGGGGACCTTTTGTTCATCCAAGCATTTAGAGAACAGAATCTTCAGGGCTCGGCAAGCTCATTGCACAGCTCTCTTAGCACTCTGGGATGCACCATGTCAGGGCCGGGACTCTTATGAACCTTTAGCTTTGACAGTTAATATCTAATACCCTCTTCTGTGAACACAATGTGGGTCAGTGCTGTGTCGAACCGTCTGTCCTCAAACGCAGGAAGGTTATCGCATCCTCTCCTGTGAACACCGAGGAAAAGAAGCTGTTTAATGCCTCAGCTTTATCCTGGTCAGAATCTGCGTAACTACCATCTTCAAGCCTCAGGTCTGATACTCCTACTCGCGTATTTAATTTCGACTTTGTATAGCGGTAAAACGCCTTTGGGTCTGACTTGACCTCGCTTGCAACCAACCTCTGGAACTCCTTTTCAGCCCGTTTACATTCTTGGTGGTACTGCAGTTATGAGCATATCACTCACCATTATGTCCTGGGTTAAATCCCCGGACTGGAGCAGATGTGAGAAAAGTGTTGTCCAGTGTGACCCTCACTACCAATTATTGCAGGTCTTCTCCTTTTATTTTGTTCAACAAAATTCATAGCAAAGAACAGAACAACTGCCTGAACAGCCAGTAGGCTGATAAGAGGGAAAATGATAAATGCTGTACATATATATAGAGTAAAAAAATATGAAATAAAATAAAATAAAAATTTGAAGAGAAAACGACTATATTAATCTACACCATGAAGATACCGAAAAAACAGCTTTTTGAAGTGAGACAGATCGTAGAAGTATGGAAACACAGAAGGCAGAACATTCCACAATTTAGTTGTGTGAGGAAAGAAGGATGTACTCTAACGGGTTATTCTAGTGTGACCGACATCCTCACAGAAACAGTGAACACTGCTGGCAAGATGAGTGTTACGAGCCCACTGCCTTGCCGGCAGTATACAGGATGCCAAATCCACCGAACATTGCTGGTTAAAGTATCTGTAAAAGAGTGAAGTGACATTGCAGTGAAGAGAAAGGGAAGAGAGATTATCTACTGAAGGAGGAGAGTTAATAAGACAAAATGCCTTTAATTCCACTTCATCTAACAGTTGAACAGAAGAACAACCACCCCAGATATGAGAACAGTACTCCAAGTTAGGACGAATGATTCCCTTATAAACTTGAAGCAACTGCTCAGGAGTGATGTAGCTACAGCATCTATATAGCAATCCCAGCTTTTGAGAGGCAGCTTTAGCAATGTTGTGGATGTGTGGTTTCCATGACATATTAGGGGAAATGGTGAGGCATAGCATATCTATTTTAGAATTTGGCAGAATGATTGCATCCTGAAATGTGATTGGTGGGATCTTCTAATTTAGAAAATGTAATTGGTAAATACTGTGTGTTGTTACTATTGAATTTAACCAAATTTTTACCTCCCCATTCGGAGATGCTGCACAGATCTGCATTGATAGGTGAAACAATATCAGCTCTAGAAACAGATCTAATGTATTTTACAGCATATAAGATGCACCCCCCCTTTTAGCAGGGAGTATTTAGGAAAAAACTATAGAGTGGATTTTCCTCTTGTAGCCATAGTTTTCTTAAAGTGATATATACAGTACCAGTAAATGTGAGGAATAAATAAAAATAATACCAATAAATAAGTTACAAAAAATACTGTATTGCCAAACCAGTAAACAAAAGCCAAATGAAAGTTTAACTCAGTCACCATTTGCATATACAGTACTCCCTGGTTCACCAGAGCAATGGGGACGCCACCTCTGCCGATTCCCTAGCAACGCTGCCCCTCCCACACTCCTCCCCTCCTACCACTCCCCCACAGATCCAACTAACTCCTGTGCAAAGAAATGTATAGTATTCCCTTTATGTGTTTGCCCTTAGGACAATTATTTCTTTTACCTTCTTCACAATATGTATGATATGTACGAAGGATGGTGTGTTCATGTAACTGAGTAAAAATAAATGAAGAAAGTTATGTGCAGTATACAGTAGTATATCTACCCAAAAATATGAGATGAAAAACAACCCAGTAGCCTGGTGGTTACAGTGACAAGTCTAACCTGGCTACAATGCTGCCAGCGATGTTAACAGATGCAAATGTGAAAAGAAAGTTATCTGTAAATCTTCATTTGCATCAGGTATTTGTAGATTTAAAAATAAATGTTGCAGGTATGGCATTAATAGTTTGTATTGATTGTAAAAGTTCAGAAATGGTTCCTGCTTAGCTACCTTTGAAGCGTTAATGGCTGCCGTACGGACATTAATCGTCTCAGTACAGGTTTTGCCTTTCCTTGAATCAGCCAAATCTCTTGTGACAGTAGAGTGACAGTGAGACAAAACTAAGGTGCCCCAGGGCCAGTGATGCAAGTGATCTCAGTTTTAGCAGCTGCTCCTCAACTGTGACTGTAAGTGCACCTGTGTCAAGATCTAGTCATTCATCCTCTACTTAGCCACAAAAGTGAAAAGACAGAAATTAATGGACAGCTTTGCAATTCGAACGAGTGCTGATCAGAAAGAAAACTTTGATTTGCAAATTGCTTGTTTTTTCTTTGGAGCCAACATTCCATTCAGCGCTGTGGAAGAAACTGGCTGCAGAACTACTGGAAACTGTCCATGATGAAGTTAGAAGAAATATGATGGATGTAGCAATATTAAAAATGATCCAATTATTGCTCACTGCAAGCACAATGGCACAAAGTCCTATTTGCTGACAGTAACTGACCCAGGTTCGACCAAGAAGACTGCAAAATACTTTGCTGACTTGGCAAAAAAAGCCATTGTCCAAGTTTCTGATTCATTTTATAAAGAGGTAAGTGACTACCTAGTATTTGCTTATAAGATCAGTTGATTTATTGTACATACTGGTAAGGCAATGCGCCTTTAAAAGGTAAAACTCTCTTTATAATAACCCCTTTAACTGCAAGAAGTAAAAAACTGGTTGGGTGAAATTTATCCAGAGTATGTGGATGGACTGTTTGAATTCAAGCTCAAGGAAGCCCAGAGTTTCCCAGCCCACATGTTTGAATCTTCAGTCACTTCAGGCCTATCACCTGACAAATGGTGCCAGGTAATTGATATGAAAAAAAAAAAAAAGAAGTAAAGAGATTGCCTGCTGGATTTTGCACATTTCTGACCTCATTACATTCTTGTCCAGCAAGCTCGGCTTCCATTGAAAGACTCTTTTTCTCATTTGGATTAGTGTGGAGCAAAATGAGGAACAATTTGGGCAAAGATAAAGCTGAAAAACTTGTAAAAATATATAAACACTTGAGAAGTAAACAAGTAGACCAAGAAACAAAGTGGTAGCAACCAAGACAGGGTGGACTGGTTTAATTCAATGGCATAAAAAATGTTTTGTTAATTCAGTAATAAGATTTTTCTTATTTTTTCAAGTTGAAATTATTTTGATGCAATAAAAATATACGGATTATTTGTTTCGGAAAATGGTTAACAGAGTGGCAGGAACTTAGCCAGGGTGGATTGGTTTAATTCAGTGGCACTGTAAAAGGAATGCTGTTAATAAAAAAAATTATTTTTGTTATTTTCTTCAAGCTGAAATTATTTCAATGCATTAAAAATACAAGATTTATTTGTATAACAAATTAAATTTTTTATAAACAACGACTTTTCCCACCTTCAAACTAACAATGGAGTTTAATTTCTCCATTACACTTGTTTGTTGTTCATAATACAAATGCCAATGGCCATTCTTTCCCTTCAGAACATATACTAAGTAACAAGCATCAACTAAAGCATGCTTAAACAGAGTTCTTAAAAGGATAGCAGAAAGCAAATTACCTGTATTGTGGTTTTGTTCATTATACATGTAATTAGAAAATGGCAAAATTATTTAAAAAAAAGAAATTTGCCTTTTTTTTTGTGTGTGTGTGTGTGTGTGTTAATTGCCAGCCCTGCGAGGTGTCCCGAGTGGAAAAGCAATATTCATCTCAGGGAAAGTAGGAGTAGAATTCTCGCAAGGATTGCCAGTGTGCCCTCCGATAGTGCCATAG
This sequence comes from Homarus americanus, assembly GCF_018991925.1. Classification (NCBI taxonomy): domain Eukaryota; kingdom Metazoa; phylum Arthropoda; class Malacostraca; order Decapoda; family Nephropidae; genus Homarus; species Homarus americanus. Next base: position 234,922 of record NW_024730425.1, read on the forward strand.
TTGGCATTTGGAGGGGGGGTGGAGGAGGTGGTTGTGCCCAGTTTGATTTAAAAGAAATACGATTGTGATCAGAAGATCCAAAAAGGGTGGAAATTGATTATGAATAGTGTGAGGAGTTAGAGGTAAAGCAAAGATCAAGAATGTTAATAAGTTGGCCGTGTCGATCTGGAACACGTGTAGGGTGTTTAATTATTTGTTCCAGGATAAATAGAGTGCCTCAACTCCACCTGGGTCATCCCTTGCAGAGCCAAGCCACTCTCTGTGATGTAATTGAATTCCTCTAGATAGAGGATCTCGGTGATGGGGTGTGTGGATAGCAATGACTCATGGCAAGAAGAGAGATGATCAAAGAGTTCCAAATAGTAGGTAGAGTTGAGAGAACAGTATAGGAAACAAAGAAAAATAGTCAGAGATATTTTAAGCCAGATGACATCATAAAGGGAAGATTCAAGATCCGTAAGTCGAGCTGTAAGTGTACGTGTGTTGTAGTAGGCGCATACACCTCCCTTAGAGCTGAAAGAGGTATAAAGATTGTAGTTAGAGGCTTGAAAAAGTTTGGGTGAAGCTGCTTTGGTCAATTGAAGTTCAGATAGTAGTAAGAGATCAGGGGAAAAGGTTAAAAGGTGCTCCACAGAAAAAAAATTAGATCTCAGGCCATGAATGTTAGTTGGAAAATGAAGTGTGAAAAAAGCCGAGCCTCCAGCAACCACAGTGACATCAGTTGAGGCCCCAGTAGTTTGATGATGATCAGGTCAGCCCTGGGGTTCTCAACCTTCCTGACCAGTGGGACCCATCTGAGAAGACCCGGCTTTAATATTACAGTACTGTCAACTGATATCATTGGAGAATAAAAGAATAAAAAAATAAAACAGGATGTGGTTGGCACTAATAACAGTGGCAATCTCTTCACTTATTTGACGGTAATAGCTAGGTGTTATAACCTACCTCAACTATTTCTGTTAATGCATATCATTTACATTTATTAAAGACTACCATTGTAGCAAGATATGCACATAATATAGGGTCAGCAAAGGCCCAGATGGACAACAGCAACCACCACCACTTGCAAAACATGAAGGCTCTACAAAATAAACAAATGCCATACACAAGCACTTCACAAATGTAGGTAGTTTTCATACATCAAAGTTTAGAGTGTGCTGGCAGAGAGATGGTACAAATGCTTAATAGGCACATATTAGGGTTTTAATATATTGTACCAGTATTTACATTTATCCCCCACATGATATCTAAATAAGTGTACAAAAAAGTTGCCCAGGAGTAGTCAAAACCACAAAAGATAAAACTATGATATTTAAGGACCTCCAGTACACATACCAATAATAAATTAAAGAAAAAAAAACTTTTATATCTTACATTTTGCCTAACCAAGGATCAGTTCATAGACAGTGGTTAATATGAGTACTGTACTGTATGCCTTTTTAGTTGACAAGTAGTTTAAATGTCCTTATATACAGTAGTGTGTGTCAGTTCGTATTTACTTGTTCTGTACAGTACTGAAAATTTTTTCAATTTATATACCCCCCCCCCCCACATTTTTAACTTGATAAATTTCCCATAGATTTTCTGTTAATGCAAATTTTTGTTCCGTATCTCATAACTCATTCCACTCTCTTTGAATTCCATTAATGCAAATTTCAGGAGGTGGCCTCAACCTCCTGTAACTCAAGGCACACCTTTATAAAAGAAATACTTATAACTGGGGAATAACTTCATATCTGTCAGAAGTATCACTGTGACAAGTCTAAGAAAGTTCCAATATGCTTAATGATTATTGCATATAAACTTCAGCCCCTGGAAGGATTCCCCAAATTTCATATTCTGAATTCTAAGAAGCACACACAACCTTCCCTGGAGAAGGTTTTACATGCAGGACTGGTTATACCAGCTCTGAACACCCAATCCACGCTATTGCAATATATCCATTTCCTTCGACATAGTGGATACAATGTCAGTCCCTTACATTGATTGCCTAATGAAGTACAGTACTGTACTGTAATTAGGAACACCAGACAACTTTAAAGTTTTACTACATAAAAAAAAATAATAATAATAAATAAATAAAAAATAAAATATATATATTTTTTAAACAGATAAGTTGTCAGTCCCAAAGACTCTGCTACAAGCATCTAACACAGATCTACTGTATGAGACTGGATGGTGTAGGCTTGGTAACCTGTTAGGGGCAGTGAAGGTACAGGACACTGCAGATTAAACCTCCTTTTTTCTTCAACGCATATTTGATTGTCTTACTTCTCTAAATGTACAGTAAGGAACTTATTTATAGCTTCATAAACTGGGGGTGCCCTGAGCATGAACCAACGACCCTTAGGACAGGAGACAAGCACTTAGCCACCACACCCCTCTATTCACTATGATCAAGGGAAATGAATGAAGTGTATTTGTTCTTTTTTTTCTTTACAGGAACTACTGGCAACGGCACAATTGTTTTTTCTGTTTTAAATGGTAACATCCATATCATGTGTCAAAACTTTTCTTTAAAGAACTGCTGGACTTATGTATGGTTACAAATGTAACTCAGTCTGCAGTATCACCACTATGTTTATATAGATATGAAAAGTATGACTGCCATGTAAAGTAGCAAGCCTGTAATCATGAGCCATCCACATAGCCCCATGATCATATATGCCAAATATAACATCTGAAACATTCAACAACTCCTTACACCCACCTTTCTTCTCAGCAACATGTGAAAAATCCTTTGTTGCAGCTACAGCAGCTAAGTGAGATATTGCTGGGAATTCTGGATCCACAAGTAGATGGTCTATAGGGATATTTTGGGTGGCCTGAAAACAAGATACATTGAAGACAAAGCATATCAACTTATAATTAGTTATAAAATGCTTACATGATTATATTGGACACATGACGTGAAAAACACCTAATACAGATACTCCCCGGTTTACGGAAAGGTTCCGTTCTTGGACCCTATCTGTAAGCCAAATTTTCTGTAAACCAAAAATGACCTTTCCATAGGGTAAACAAATACTGTACCCAGTACTGAATCACAGATGGCATTTCACAATCCACATGGCATAATAGCCCAAGGACAATACCTTCCCTCAAGAGGTGATGGTGGTCATGGGTTACATTAGACTGGTACCCGGTACCCTTCGGTCAACAAATGTCACGTTTGTTCACAAGTTACAAGGGTGACTGCATAAGACCTAAAAGAATAATGTACAGTACACCAAATATTGACTCTGTGTGATAGTTGGATATCAGTCTAGCAGCAAAAAAGATGATAATGACCGACATGACTCACAATACAGAAAATTTCACATCCACGGATTTGCATAATCACGTTAGGTACTGTACAGTATATGCCTCGGCAATCTATACACCTATTCACCAAGCTTGCACACAACCTGGGGCTCACTCTAGCCGATGCATTTAACTCAATCAAATTTGCAAATTTTTGTTGATAACACAGGCAGAGTATTTCTTGCAGGATTGGCAAAAAACAATGGACTTTTTTTTTTACTGAAAACCTTGTTTGTTTTTAAAAATACTATTATGTTGGTTATATTAAATTTAAAGTAAAACTAGATTAAAATTTGACTAAATTCTGTTCCAAATAGCAGGTACCAGTATAATTTTTATTGCTTAAGATACAAGAATACAGTACAGTACAGGTACCTGGTAGATTTACTTTAATTTGTATTTTTTCAATAAATTATAACTTATTTAAAGGAATTATGATGTTAATTTATAAAGTTTGATAACTTATCCTTCCTAAAATAATTGTCCTGCAACATAATTTTTTTGTATAGTTGACAATTCTTATAAATGGTAATACAAGGTTGGTACTGTACAGTATCTGCTTATAATCAATAACAGTTACATGTTAAAAGTAAGGAGACAGACCACACCTAAAGAGAATATATATACACTGTACAGTGTAGTGTAACATTAAATTACCAAAAGGGCCTAGAACAATGGAAGACGTGAAAAACAGCTGTAGGAGCTGAACATATATGACACAGCAGGAGGTAGGAGTAGGGCTGGTAAGAGCATTATGATACTTGGGAATTAATTTTTCATCTAGGTACATGACTACAAGGTTTAGTGTTAAGAAGTTAATCATATAGTATTATGAGGTAGGTTGCATCCATATGCTTAGTCATGGTTTCAATTTTTATTTTAAAGTTTAAGTGACAGTCCTTTTAGTATCAGTGTTTTTTTTGTTTTTTGTTTTTTACGGGTATTAGCCCACCCGGACACAGGTCACCGACCCACATCAGGGCCAGGGGGGGCGAAAATGTAATAACAATAACAATAACAATAACAATAACAATAACAATAATAATAATAATAATAATAATAATAATAATAATAATAATAATAATAATAATTCAGATAAAGTAAAATTTATAATAAAAAATACAAAAATAAAAATAAAATAATAATGATAACATTAATAATAATGAAAACACTGCAATAATAATAATTATAATAATAATAATAAGGAACCATAAAGAAATAAAAAAAAAAGATCATAGTGAGAAATGATATATGTACCGTATGTTGTGTTGTCAATAGTAAGAGAAACAATTGAGACCCCGCAATTGTGTGTAAATGAGGCAGAAAGTCAGATCAGCAACCTCGGACTTGGTCACAATTTTTGCAATGCCATATAGCAGCAGGGTCTACCGTTAGACAACACATTATGCTTCCAATATCTTCCCAGGCGGTAGTACCTCCCTGTTTGGTAGCTACCTACTGCCTACAGATGAAAATCTACTATAAATCATTAAAACTATCTGGAAATAATAATAATAATAATAAAAACTAAGCAAACCAATGAATAAGACAGGAAAAAAAAATAGATGTTATTGCCTGGGAAGGTTTCTTGCACTACTCCAAAGTCACTGGCTCAGTAACTGAGGTAAGTACAAAAAACACACCCAGTCACGTCATGTGACTAGGATACAGTACTATAGTGTTGCCAGGCCGAGGAAATTAATTTATAAAACCTTAGCTTTTGGTCAGTCTCAATAAGTTTAACTTTCTCATTATTTGAGAAGATAAGGGTTTTCCTAACCTATATACTGTACAATAATTTCATAATCAATAGTACTGTAATGTACAGGGGGTAGTAAAATTTGTGTTAAACAGAATGGTGATCTCGTATCTAAATTATTTGGTGTAAAATTATGCATCGCATTAATAAAGTAAGCAGAAAGCAATACAAACTTGCAGTAGGCAAACCTGTACTGTGCTATAAACTCTTGTACAGTATTGTATAGCATAATTCTTGATATAAAATCTAAAATGTAACAAACTTAATAAAGGAAACAAATCAATTTATGAACGAGAGGATCAATTTACAAACCTTCATCAAGTACGGGAGGACCAAATATGTTACATCCACTGGTGACATGATGTACAGACGTCCATCTGACTGGATAGTTTCCCCAATAAACCAAGACCTGAAGATCATACAATAATTAAATTTGAAAGAAATTATGAATACTACAATACTCATAAATCCTCTTTTTAATTATAAATCAAACACAAATACTGTAATCTCCATAAAAAAAAATCATAAACCTGTATTGTACAGTAGTACAGTGTACTGTATATAAATATATACAGGCAGTTCCCAAATGACAAAGCTTCAATTTACAATTTTCGAAATTAAGAAACAAATAATTTTGTCCTATGCTTTGATTTAAAAATGAAAACCCTGATGTAATGACAAATGTTTTTGCTATTTTTTTTTCCAAAGTACTATGTAATATTGAAAATAAGCTAAATACAATATTGCAGTTTTTACATTACCAGTACAGCATGCTTACTTAATTCACTAACTTCATTATTCTCTAACACACACAATGTTATAAAGTCCACAAATAAGCTTTCAATGTGTCATCGTTCTCTTACAGTCATAATATAACTTACTCTTCAAAATCACTGACGACAAGTAGACTCATCTCCACCACACACACAATCAGTTAGTTGACAATTGTCCATTTTCTCCTCATTTACAGTGTTGTACAGTAATCTCATGTAATACAGGTACTCCTCGACTTTCGACCTACTCGACTTATGACCACCCGAACATACAACCGCCCCAGTCGTACCAAAATTTTTTGAAATTACATATTTTCGAGTCCCGACGTTAGTGATTGCGCTGTGTACTGACAAAATTTTCGTTTGTAATTCCCTTTAAAATGGCTGACAAGCTTAAAAGTGAAAGTTTTGTGGTGCTGAGAAGAAAAAGAGACACCCATTTTAGATTTTCTATGTATTATTTTCGCATTTTTGAATTACGACCAATTCGACTTACGACCTGGATTTGGGTTCCTAACCCTGTCGTAAGCCGGGGACTGCCTGTATGTGGAAAATTAAATTGAAGAAAATAAATCTGTATTCTTAAATTTCACATGCCCATTACTGAACTATTGTATATAAAATCCATCTGTAGAGTTGTAAAAGAAAGTGTGAAAAATGCTGGTAACTCATGCTGAAAGGTTAGTGAAGCATCAGCTGGAACAAGTCAGATGCCTGACTGGTAGAATTTTCATTTTTTTTTTTACATTTATGACTTTATATTTCCTTTAAGCACTATTAAACTTAGCTCCATCATTTTTGTATGTGTGCGAGATAATTATGAATGTAAAATAAAATCCATATTAAACGAATACACAGTCGTGTCATCAGAGCTCAGGTGCAGCATTGCCATTTCATACATTTGTCATCTGCTATGTGGAGTAAAATTGAGAGGCAACTTTAACATCCTGATTTGTAGACCGCACTCGACAGCAGTGTGGAATTTTGTTTTTTGCATGATTTGATTTTAATGTTTTATCAATAATATTGACATAATAACATTAAAGCTATGTCTAGAGTGTGTTGTACCATTATTGATGATACTGTACTGTACAGTAATAATAAAGTTAATATGAAATAATACAGTGCTGTTGTTTCACATTGAACACCAAAATAAGTCAGAAAGGTGGAGCTTGCAGGTTACCTCCGCAATGGGATTACTGGGACGGCATACTAAAATTCTTGTGAGGTGGTTTGTAAACTCCTGTTGTACAGTACAGGTAGTTCTGCTATAACGCGATAATTGTGTTCTTGTAAAATATCGTGTTATAGAAAATCGCGTAATTGAAATAACAGGGCCTATGGAGAAAATAGGGTTAGGTGCAGATTACTCGAAATCGAAAACATTTAGTAGTTAGCCTAACACAAAGGATAGCACAGTCTAAATAAATGTTACATTCATATCTAATAATGAAATCATACAGTAAATGTAACACTTTACTTGATGGGGGAGAAGGGTGATTTTGAAGTTGATAAAATCGAGCTTCTCTTCAAGTGTTATATCCTTTCTTTTACGATCATCACCGGGAATTCTATCACCAGAACGCTTCTTTACTATATTCACAGTTAATACAGTGGGGTATGCTATAACGAACGGATCCTACTACGAATATTCCTATAACGAACGGTTTTACCTATAAAATTGAGAATGCTATCACGAACGAAACTCCTACAACGAACATTATTTAAATTTTTTTTTTTCTAATTTATTGTTTTTTTATTACAAATATTAATGATATTCTTTATTTCAGGGGTTTAGATGCATATTTATGCACTTTTTACAATTTTTACAATTTTATATTATATTTTTCAGTGTTAAGTGGTTGTATTTGGGGGCCTGGAACGGATTAATCCTATAACGAACGAATGCTGTAACGAACAAGGTTCTAGAACCAATTAGATTCGTTATAGCATATCCCACTGTACCACAAAATTGGAGAAATAGTAAGCAAAAATCGCGTTATAGCAAACAAGCGTTCGCGTTATACAAATATCGTTCCTAATTCATAAATCGCGTTAGAGCAAATTCGCGTTATCAAAACACGCGTTATAGCAGAACTCACTGTATTTACATTTACATTTTAGTTCCAGGTAAAGTTCCAAATGATATTACAATGGCTACATATATTATGGGCTATACACCCTATATACCTGCAGTGTCTATATACATGCCAGAATTAATTGAATACTTGTATCATGATTTAACAAAATAAATTAATTATCATTACGTACAGCACTGTCTGTACAGGTATATCCCCATATTTAAATATACATGTCGTGCTGGCCTCCATTTCCTCCCCCAAAACACGACAATGAACTTTGATCGCTACAAGACTGTCTTGGAATTTTTTTTTTTCATTATTATCAACTTCAGCAGTCCACATTCTTCATGCAAAATGGCGCCCCCTGCCACAGGTAAAAAAGTGTGACAACGTGGCTATTCCATTGCTGGATTGGTTCGGGAACTCACCAGATTTAAACCCCATCGAGAATTTATGGCACGAGATGAAGCGGAAAATGTCAACACAGGACACATCAACTGTACATCGGCTACAGGAGGAAACCAAGCACATGTGGGAGTTTGAGATGGATGGAGAGTATTTTCAATGTTAGCAGAATCCATGCCAAAAAGACTTCAACTGGTAATAAAATGTAAGGGAAATATGACTAAATACTAAATAGAAGTAGAATAAAACATTTTAAGTCTGTAAACGTGTTTTATTCATCCCGGAAATGAGTTTTTGTATAAATATCATGTGAAAAATTAAAGGGTATCAATATTTGTTTGCAGTAATGGTACTTATTAATGGCTAATAATCATTGTGTACATTGAAATTTGTCATGAAAACCTTGTCGTGTACAGTACAGTTGTACTGTGGCATTTTAAGACTTTTAACCATTTTTTTTTTTTTTGAGAACTGTAACTCACCTTTTATAGATGAGTCTATGGGAAAATATGCTTCTATTTTCGGAAAACTGACTTACAAAAGGTTTCCAGAACTGGAACCCTTTCATTAATTGGGGAATGCCTGTATACAGTATATGAAGTACAGTATTGACACTAATGCAATGGACCCTGTGTACAGTAAAGCCTCGAATAACGACGTTAATGTGTCCTCCAATATTGCAGTTTAAGGTGAATCATCGTATCGCGAATCATTAATTACCATTAAAATAAAGCAATAATAATGAGATGCGTTCCCAAGTGTGACCTTTTCATATCTTTTGTGAGGCTTTTTACCTTCTTTTCCCCCCAAAACAATACAATTAATGAAAATTGCAAACTATATTCTTTAAATAATGTTTCTGAATGCATCTTATACAGTGGTCCCTCGGTTAATGAACGATTCGATTAACGAATTAGCTCTCAATTAACGAACAAAACTTTGATTAACAAAATCCTTACAACAAACAGGTTTTGTTGTGCGCATCAGCTGATCGGCTAGTCTGCCAATACAGTAATCGGTTTTATGTTAACAATTGTTTCCAGTGGAGTAAATATCAAGAAGGTTGTGCTCTTTAATGATTTTGCATTTTTTATATTAAAATTTAGTTAATATATTGATAATATATGCCGTACAGGGAACTAGTTTTTTGTGCGCCCATCAGCCACTTGGCTCACCTGAAAAAGCGTCTCTGTTTAACTTTGTTTACAGTGGAGGAAACACCATGTTTGTTGGTCTCTTGAATACAGAGTATTTTTACATTTTTACATTAAAATTATTGGTCATTCTGAAATTTGGTTAACATATTGATAATATATAGCACAGTGCAGTGTTGATTTAAATAAAATAACCTTTAATTACAGCTAGTGAACTTAAAAATTTTTTGGTGAAATTACTGCATCAAGCATGGGTGAGAAAGATGATTCCCCTCAGTGTTCCTCTCCAAAAAGGAGAGAGGATTTTCATGTTCAGAGGTTCCTGACATTATTATGGAAGGTGACTCGCCTTCCAAGAAGCATTAAAATGGGGGGGAGGAAAACCTCCTCCACCCCCACTTCTAATTCCCATCATCAACATCAACCAGCAACATTCTACATACACACCTCAAAGTAAGTGTACTGTACTGCATTTTGTTTATACTTTGTATGCACTTTTCTGTGAGTTGGAACCAATTACCCAAAATCCCATTTAAATAATAGATTCAGTTAACAAAATTTTCGGTTAACGAACGACTCTGTGGAACGAATTGTGTTCGTTAACCGAGGGACCACTGTACAATATAAATGAATAATAATATGGTCACACAAGAGGAGATAGGACCCCATTGTTTTCATTTGTGTTTACAGCCGGGAGTCCAGGACGATAGTTCTACATGAGAAAATTAAGAAAATAAGACCCTGGTTGTAGCTGAAGTAAAATTAATGTAAAAAAATTATATACCTGTATATAGTTTTAAGTAACATTATTTAATGTTAATAAATGGAACAATACAAGTAGCTAACCACTAATGACAAAGAAAAAAAAGAGATAAGAGATAGATTGGGAACGCCTTTAAGGATACACCGTCATTTATCTTTTTAAGAATATGTACAAAAAATTCATTATTGTTTATTACTGAATATTTATTTGATTGAATTAATCTTCATATATGCGAAATGAACAATACAATTCATTAATAATATGTAGAATATTAAAACACACAAGAGGATAAGAGACGGCATTGTTGTCAGTGTTTACACCCATAATATCAGTTATTTAATGTACAGTAGAAGTAACCGCTGATATTAAAGAAAAGTGAGACTGATAGTAGAACGTCAATGTATACGTGCGCACTCAAGGAAACATAGTCATTTATCTTAAGAATATATACAAAAAGATTCATTATTGTTTATTACTGAATATGTATTTGATTGAATTAATGTTTATGTATGTGAAATGAACAATGTAATTCATTAATAATATGTAGAATATTAAAACACACACGGGGAGACAAGACGGCATTGTTTTCGTGAGTGACGATGGTTCTACATAAGAAACTGAAGAAAATAAGACCCTGGTTGTAGCTTGTAGTGAACTTAATTTTAAAAAAATATACCGGGTATCTGTATGTATGTTTAAGTAATGTTATTTAATATTAATAAATGGAACACTAGAAGTAGCTAACCACTAATGGTAAAGAAATAAAGCGAGACGATTGGGAACACCAACGTATGAACAGTAAGTGCGTACATGTGAAAACATATCGTCATTTCTCTACATATGAATATAAAAGCAACACTTATTTACTGTTCATATATGTTTTAAATAATATTTACGAATGTAAAACAAAAATTCTACTCACCAATGGTGATAAAATCTAAAACATGAGGACAGCCAATGAATATTGAGCGAGTTTTTACTCAGATGACGAAGTCATCAGGTTCAACTCTGGCTGAAGCTGTAGCTTTCCATAAAGCTGTTGCTGAAACTGTTACTGAACCTGAAGTTGATGTTGTAGTTGCTTATGATGCTGAATTTGATGGTTTAGGCCTTCAAATAATAACTCTGTCGAAAGAACCTTGCACAGCTGCTTTCTTTTCTGATTATACATCTTTATGTAGAGGTCATTTGCATTTATTTAAATTTTAATGCTTTGTTCTGTTAATGGATTCACTTCAGAAAATATGTTCATTGCTTGCTCCATATAACCACAGACCTCTCACCTTTTTCATATCGTTTTAACACATCTAGTTTCTTGGCTAAGCTTATACACTTTCTATTAGCTTTTGAAACAACACTACCATCACTTGCTCTCTTGCTCATGATGAATATGGATACAAAAATGCTGTAAGAAACCTGAAAACTTTTTCTCCTGTTCCAGATGCATGAAAACAAAAGGCCCGCCATGCTACGACTGTTGTTTACTACTCATTAGCAAGGGAGCTTCTTTGCGCAAGGTGCTCTTAATTTTTTTTTTACATAATTTTTTTTTATATAATACATTTTTTAGATTTATTTTTATTATATTTTGGTCGTAAATACGAATGAAATAAGGACGTAAATTGAATTGGGTCCTAAATTAACTCGGGTTTTAAATATGAAAAGTTGTTGGTCGAACCGTTGTTATCGGAGTCTTTACTGTATTGCCCCTCAGGAAAGACAATTCAGAAGATTTATACTGGGGAATCACTTCAACATTAAGTACTGTAGTAGTATCAGTAGCTTAACCTTGTTCACATAATGTAACCAATTTAATCATGAGGTCAATTCCATGTCTTAAGTCAGTGAGGCATCCATATGAACCCAAATAACATATCACTACTGAGCACATACCTGTGACTTTCATCAAAAGCAACCAGATCCAATATTTTTTTGTGATCCTCATCAAAAACATACATAGCAGATTTATTGGTATTCGGATGTTTCAGCTTAATCACTTGTATGTTTGATGATGAAAACAGAGAATCTGCAAAGAAAAGACAATGTTAAATACAGTATATGACTATGTACAGTACTGTATTGTATTTTCTTTTGTGTAATATGGTATGTGTCTAGTTTCGTTTCTAAATTATATACTATAGAGAATTTGAACAGCAGGTCAAGTACTGACTTAATTTCACTTGTCTCAGGACCTGTGAAGTATATACCTGTACTACATCTACTTGACCAACATCCAAATAGTAGGAGTACCAAAACAAAATTAACAAATACAAGCATTACATTGCAAAAGTTACATTAAGTAATATAATCCTGATATTAAAACCTAGGCATGCATACAGTATGTCAGGGCATACCTGAAGGGAACTACAGGTTAACATCTAAATTTAAGTACTGATCCTGGAAATCCCATTTTATAGCAGTAGGGATAAGGAGACTCATTCTCTTTCAGGTGATTATTAACATCTATCAATTCACTCTTTGTCCTTCTGTAAAATGGGTTACTATAAATGTTTATTTTGTTATAGTAAGTGAGGTATCCGAGTGCCACCACAATTTTGACGGCCCCTTTTTGGATACCTTTGGCATATCTCAAAAGACCAAGCAGAATTGCAATACCTGTACAGTACTGTACACCAAGTGAGATAACACTGCTTCTGAGAAGCTTTATTTACCCTTGGGATGCCAAAACTGATTACTGGTAGTTCCACAAAACGTTTCCATCAACTGTAAACTATAATAATTTGTATGTTCAATCATTGTTCCTTCTCCTTTCATTAAACGATCCACCCACCCCATGTCTTTGTATGTAATAAGTCATTTTTGTCTAATGTATATTTTCAGCCTTCGGGCTGCCGACTTTTTCAATAAACCGTTAATTATTATTATTATTATTATTACGCATACACACACACACACACCATTATGTCATAGTTTGGATTTTAAAATAAAAGAAAAAAAGTGAAATATAAAAAATATACAATACTGTACTGTACATGTATAAAATACAGAAATTCTGCAAAATTAAAAAAAAAAAAATTAAAGATGGCCCCTTATCATATTATCAGCCGATGTTATCTGTTTATGAAACATGAACCATTGCCAGTAACAAGTCATATTCTTGTTTCTATTGAAACTGACCCATTTATATGGGAACCATAGTCGAGCAAGCCTAACTTCTTCATTTCATTGTAACTAATCCCAGGAAGAGCAACTTGAAAGCACAAAACCACAAGGGAAATGAGAAGAGTTATGATTTCATTGTTTAAGAGTATTGTACAGTAGTTTGTGTTCAGTCGAGATAGCAGTGCCACAAGTCCAGTCAACTGTAAGGGCAAACTATTTTGGAGTGAGAATTGTGAACTCTCGGAACAATCTGCCAGAGTGTTGTGACTGCACCAAGTGTGAGATCCTTCAAACCAGACCAACACTGGAGCAGGTTCAGATACAATCAGGAGCCAGTGCATGCCCAGTATTTGCCAAAAGTGTGTAATAAAGATGTGACCAATCAGCCAAGTGGCTAATGAGCCAATCAGTGGAGACAATAAAAGTGTAAAATAAGAGATACTATACTACACAGTAAGCACAAAAGCTGTTAGCAAGTGGATCAAGTGGTTTGTGGAGGTAAGCACCTTGACAAATAAACAATGATCAAGCCAACCTTGCTCACACCGTCTGAAGACCAAAGGATTACGGAATGCATACAAGCTAGACCTAAACGCAGTGGAAGAGTTGCAACTGCAGTGCACGTCATGAATGGTAGTGCAGTGACTGAAATTAGTAGGCTACTAAAATCTAAGGTACCTCAGGCCTACCAACTATTCAGTAATTTCAAGATGGCTCAACCTTTTTGTGATGTTTTCACCAAAACTGTACATGGGAAAACAAAAAAATGTGCACATACAAGTACTACTGTATGTACATTGTACAGTATCTGAAAAACAAGATCACCTGAGATTCTCCCCCCTCCCCCCCAAGTTTAATCCACCTGAAGTTTAGCCACCTTTTGTTAGGTAAGCTAATCTTCAGGTGGAATAACCTGGTGAAGCAAATCTTCAGGAGATCCAAAAAAATTTTGGAATGAGAATCTTTACTTTTTACTTTTTTTTTACTTTTATCCTCTTCACCACTGATTGGCTCCTTAGCCGCTTGGGTGATCGGTCAAATCTTCGATACGCATTATTGGCAGATACTGGGCATGCACTGGTTCCTGAAGATATTGGAACCTGCTCCAGTGTTGGTCAAGTCTGGTCTTGCGTGAGCTCACACTCGGTGCCGCCACAACGCTTTCTGGCAGATTGTTCCAAAAGTTCACAGTTCTCACTCCGAAAAAATTTGCCCTCACAGTTTTCTGGAGTTGTGGCTTCAGAAAACTGCGAGGGCAAATCTAGTAAATTATGTGTATTGTGAAATTATTTTTTTACATACAGTATAGAATTTAGTAGAGTACAAGTGATCGCGGGCACATTCGTGCCCTTGTGAGAGTTTGAACGCTCGTGACAGCGTACAGCGAATGAGGGTGTGCCAAGTCAGTGGACTTGCATGGTTAATTAGGGTGCGCCAAGTCCGTAGACTTGCATCGTTTTCCATTGTAAATATAATTGTTAACTAATGCCTTCCTAAAGAAACCATCGATATGGGACCAGGTTTGTTCGACTCTACGAATTTTTTGCAATTTTTCCACCAAGTTTGATGAAAAACGATTGTGCCGTTTCGGCTGCCCAGAGCACGCACGCACGCATGCACGCACACACACACACGCCTAGCGCTATAGTATATTAGATAGTACAGTACTATACTATTACAAAACTCAGGTATGGGAAGAGCCATCCATATGACCATAGCAGATGGATTATGTATACTGATATTTGTGGTGTCAGCCACCAGAGCATCACAGGGGAGAATGGCACAGTAATGACAAGTGAAAAAAGGCAGTGGGGCCCCCAAAAGATTCATATTACATGAATAATAGCCCCCAGTTTATTTCACCTGATGATTAAATACCCTAATGCTACCTTGGGTATTGGTTACTTTAGATTAGGTTAAGTTGGGTCAGTTTAGGTTAGACTTAGGGTGTTAAATCACCAGGTGATATAAGGTGAGGGGTTCATCATCATCATCATCATATGATCCAATTTTTCTACTGTTGTGGGCTAAAATCAAATTAGCCATCTGGTGGAACAAAATCGTTGTTCAACAAAAGTCCTGTAAGGCTTCCAAAGGGTAGTGTACAGGATCATCCTATTAATCCCACTAGTTTATTAGCAAGATTCACCTTCTCGCAATGATGCAAGAGCTTCAATTCATTTTCAAGTCCTATTCTTTCGAGTACCACATGTTCTGTTAAAAATAAATCTACTTTGGTGGTGCCTGTTGTAAAGCATTATTGCCAGTTAAGAGGACATTGGACGTCTTACATAATGTCCAGTTCCTACTCTGTAAAAGTGGGTTAGGGCAGGAAGAGAATTCAACCGTAAACTTTCTTCAAATTTCTCTGATGGTAACCGGAACACCATGCTATTAGGTAATCACAGCTAACCCACCCAAACACAGAAATGGCCATAGAGCAGTGATGAAGAAGTTTTACAGAATTGTTTTAGGAATCAGTATTCATTGTCTGAAGCAAAACTGGATGAATATGTAGCTGTACCTATGATGAACAATCCATAACTAAATTAGCTGTAATCCAGTACAGTACAGTATATGTTAATTTAATGGGATTGAACCACGCGAGATAATTATTGTCAGCGGTCCTTTCCTGTTAAGACTGGATTGTTCAATAATTATTTACTCACCTGAGCTGCATGCATCTGCTGCTGGGAATGAGATGTAACCATATTCTAGTGAAACTAATTTCACTTGATTATTTATCTGGCAATGTATACTGACTCCTATAACAAATTTGCTTATGGTAAATGTATTGTCAATGTAGTGCTAAGCTGGGATTTCACTTGTGTAGTAATGTTGAATAAATAAAGTCCCCCAAAACAATTATAATTTATTTAGACAGCCACTTCCAGCAATAAGTCCAACCAGCTGCATCATCAAAATGAATACCGGGTAATTAAATACTGTGGATACTATAAGTGCTTAAAAGATGATAAAATATATGAAGTTATGATATAATAAAGAGGGATGCTGGGTGGGTAGTCTCGATTCCAGCGTAAAAGATGCTGAGCTAGGGAGGGATGTTCGGTGGGTAGACTATCCTCACACGAAAGATGCTGGTTGGGTAGAATTGACTTTGATGAAAAATATGCTGCCAGAAGCTAGCAAGAGATGCTTGGTGGGTTGGCTCGCCCACGCGCAAGGGCGGATCAGTGGGTCAACCGTGTAGAAGCGGGGTCGCATACTCTGGATATGCGTGCTTTGAGACCCTTCTGTAATAAGAACCAAACGCATCAAAGATATAATATCATTCAATTAAGTTAGGTTAGGGAAGTATGGTTGTTCATTATTATCTTGGACAAACGATACAGTACTTGTAAAAAGGTTAAGAATTGCTTTCGAGTTTATGGGTCCCTCCTCATCTGTACACCGAAAACATCATCACCATCTCATACTTAACACTGAAAACATCAATAAAGTAAAGTTTTTACAATTTTAGGAGTTCTGCAAGTTGGGAAAGGTTAGGTAAGGTTTTCAAAAGTTTGTTTGGTGTTCATTTTAGTATTTTAGCCCACATTTTCCCTCTACATTACTGTACTTCAAAGCCCTGGCCATTTTGAACAACCAATATTGTTGATAATTGGGGATGGAGGGGTCATATTGGTTAAAATATTTGAAAAATATATATTTGCGACGGAAACATAATATAAAGTATTTTTTCTTTTTCTCCCTATATAAATAGAAATACTGCATGAAATTCTGTGTTCAACCTAAAATGACTCTAATTAGAGCAGAGGAATTGCATTTTTTTTTCCTGAACACAAATCGACATCAATCTTGTAATTGATGAATGTAAAAACATTTGGCTTGGAAATTGCCAACATTCTGGAAGTCCCAGATACTGCTACATTATATATTAAATTGTTCATAAAACGAATCAAATTACCCTAACCTAAAATACGAGTTATCTCTTATTAGCATCCTCTTAAAAAATAACTTTATATGAAAGGAACCAACAAATCCATCCTCAAGAAAGCATAGTGGACAGAAAATATTACATTCATTAATTACAAGATCATTATTATTATTATTATTACTGTATTGATTTTTTTTTTACGGGGATTAGCCCACCCAGGCACAGGTCTCTGACCCACATCGGGGCCTAGGGGGCGAAAATGTAATAATAATAATAATAATAATAATAATAATAATAATAATAATAATAATAATAATAATAATAATAAGGAACCATAAAGAAATACAAATTGAAAAAAATCAAGTGAGAAACAATATACAGTATGTATGTTGTGTTGTCAATAGTAAGAGAAACAATTGAGACCCTGCAATTGTATGTAAATGAGGCAAAAAGTCAGATCAGCAACCTGGGACTTGGTCACAATTTTCGTGATGCCATATGACAGCAGGGTCTACCATAGACAACACATTATGCTTCCAATATCTTCCCAGGCGGTAGTACCTCCCTGTTTGATAGTTACCTGTACAGTATTTGTCTGGTCACAGGTCTTTACATATTTCCACTATCTGTGTGGCATACATTCTGATTGATTGAGGCTGATGGTGCTAATGACCTAAATTAATAAATTGGTTACATGCAAAGTTAGGTTAGGTTAGATTAGAATTGCAAGTGACCAGATTGTGTTATTCCTCCACCCGATTTGCTTTAGTTTTGAGGTTAGTAATAAGTTTTTTCGATAGATTTTTCTTTAGGTGGCTGGATAACCCAGAACATTGTCCTTAATTATCACCAGACATATTATTGGAAATGCTGTAAATGACTGATAACATAACATAATGGTTGCCCCTCATGTAAAAAGGATGGCCAGCCTTAGGGCCACCCAGGCGTGAATTTGTTAAGGTGTAGAAGCTGTCGCCAGCACAACAACCACACCCTAAGTTAACGAGCTGCATGATCCAGTGTCAAGGAATAATCCGAGAAGACCGGACAGCTCGCCAACTGCACTGGCTAACCATTACCCCGGAATATGATCTGCAAATCGATTAACATTCAGCTTCCCAATTACTGTTGGGCTAGACAGAGGCAAATGGCATAAAGAAACTTGCCCATAGTTTCACCCTGCCTGGGGATTAAACCCAGGTCCGCTCGCTTGTGAGGCGAGCACGCTGACCATTACACCACAGGTCAAGTATTAAGCCCCAGAGGACAAATAAATAGACAGCCAGATATTTCATTAGTAAAGTCATTATACAAGTTGACAATGGTTCATGATGTACATAAAGAGTGCATGTAAACAAGGATAAACAGTACTGTATGTTGGTTACTGTATACTGTACTTTACCACTTAACAAAGTAAAGCACAAGAAATTTTTTTTAAACTTATTTCCATTTGGATCTATTATGTGATAACTGTTTAATGGTTAATACAGTGGGGTATGCTATAACGAACGGATCCAACTAAGAATATTCCTATAACGAATGGTTTTACCTATAAAATTGATAATGCTATAACGAACGAAACTCCTACAACGAACATTATAATTTTTTTTTTTTTTTACTAATTTATTGTTTCTGTATTACAAGTATTAATGATATTCTTTATTTCAAGGGTTTAGATGCATATTTATGCACTTTTTTACAATTTTTACAATTTAATATTATATTTTTCAGTGTTAAGTGGTTGTATTTGGGGGCCTGGAACAGATTAATCCTATAACGAACGAATGCTATAACGAACAAGGTTCTAGAACCAATTAGATTCGTTATAGCATACCCCACTGTATATGATAGCGACCGTGCATGGAACTCTATACTGTATTGACTTTTATATAGGCAGATAGCGAAAAAAAAGGGGGGGATACAGTTCAATACTCTATAACATTTCCGTCAGAAATTTATTGAACGCATTGGATTTAATTTGACTTTATGATTTCATTTAAGAAAGCACAAACTTGTGGGATTATACTGCACATTGATTACAGTAGTTCTTATTCAGCTTACCAGTAGAACTGTCCATGCCCTGTGATACCCGTGTGCATGAGCTTACTAGCGTTTTTGTCGGA
Organism: Homarus americanus; assembly: GCF_018991925.1. NCBI lineage: Eukaryota > Metazoa > Arthropoda > Malacostraca > Decapoda > Nephropidae > Homarus > Homarus americanus. Next base: position 254,304 of record NW_024730425.1, read on the forward strand.
AATTTATACAGGGTAATATTTTTTTTTTTTACTTTTTTTTTAAATTTCAGGTTTGGTTTCTTAAAGTTCTTTTGCCTTTTCGTTTGTGTTGTTAGGTTAGGTTTACACGTCTGAATGTCCAGACTGGACAGGTTAGATCAGGTCATTCTGGTTTCTCTGGTTAGGTTAGGTTAGATTAGACATGTACAGTACCTTATATTTATTAATATTTGAGTCACTTGGTTTTGTCCAGGTTTATTTTCCCCAGAATTTCCTTCTACTTCAAAGCCATACCAACTATGTGTGAGATCAAAAGTGAATTTTTTAAATGAAATCAAAATTAAAAACTAAAAAAATATAAATTTCAGAAAAAAAAAACACTTTAGAGGATTCTAATTTTGGGGGGCCCAGGATATAGGTACAGCATCTGTATGCAAAATGTCAATGTTTATTGGTATGTCAGACTATACATTGATAGTTACTGTACTAAGATGGTCTAACCTAATGTAAACACACCTAACCATACGGCTGTCGTACCGATACTTAATGTGAATTTTGGCTTACAGCAGCCATACCGGTATCCACTACGTATTTATTAATTTATTTACTTTCCCTCCTATATCCAAATCAATATAGAGTTCAATGTATGGTCACTACCGAATATTTACCAGTTTAATTATCAAACTAGACAGCTCTACCAGATATGAATGTCAGGTCAGTAAAGGTGGAGTAGACGGATGCATTTATTTACCCTGTATTTCATTCATATTTTACACAGGTGTTCTTTGGGTAATAAGTACATAGGCAATGCATATTTTGCTGTGACCAGCTAAGTTCCTACTAATGCTAATTTACCGTGAGTGAGGTGATTGGCTAATCGTCCATTACTGGCAAACAACACGAGAACTATATTTGACCGTGACTCTGGCAGCATTTGGCATTTATTTCGCCGTGAGCCGGTCATTGTGTAGCTATAAACATACCTAACTATATTTCTGTTGTGCATGAAAACTTATCATTATAAGATGACAATTACTAGAACCTTATAGAACCTGACCTAACCAACCAAAGAAACCTACCTAACCTTAACTAACTTCCTAGCCGTCATATTAAACAGAAAGTACTTAGCCAACCAGAGTGCACTCACGGTAAATTTGTGTTCCTAGGAACTTAGCCGGTCACAGCAAAATATCCACTGCGATACGGTAATTAAGTAATAAAACTGATACATGTTATTTCAATTATAAGTATATTTTTCCTTTTTCTCTATGATCATAAATCACCTGCAGTGGGCAGGGCATGAAGGATGAGGAATATCGCAGGTTAAAAACAAGGCGAAAAACTGACATGACACATAAATTCTCGGTATTATTGCATTTGTTGTTCCTACCCAAATCGCAAAAATTTTATCTTTGCATTTAATAGTTTAGTCAATTCTAATAACTTTTTTCTGTCATATTTCCCTCGCAAACAACTTATAATATGCCGGGAGTCCAGGGGCTCTATATTACCGAGATTCGGTTGGTAGCAACAAATGCAGGTAAATTTTCACTTGTTGCCACTAAACGATATCGAAATGGAAACTATGTTTTTCTGATGGTTTTAATGTGTTATGGACGAATTTGACCTTCATTTCTGGTGCAAGTCAATAGTTTCTGAGATAAAATGCACCCCCCCCCATCTCAGAATTTAGAGATTTGCCATAAAAATTAAGGTAACTATTTTTAAAAAGACAAATAAAAACCATATTAAACAGTTTTGAATCTAACCTAATCTAAACTATATCTAGTTTATACGTAATGTTAATATTCGTCCATTGTCTGTCCGCAGGATCCCACCAAGTTTACCTGAGGTTATACTCCTCACTTAAGAGTCAGTTGTCTCCTCCTGGTAGATTAAGTTAAGTAGGTTGGTTGGTTCATTTGGTATGAGAATAGTTTTTTGGAGGGCATTTTTGGTGGTTTTACTCAAATTTGACCTCCAATTTTGGTAATATTGCAGTAAACAGCGGCCACAGAATTCCGGAAACTCACTAAACTCAATCGATAGAACCATTTTCTTATATTACATTAGGTTAGGTTTGGTAACACATTTTGGTAATTATAAAACCGCAGGATTTTCATTGTTATATTATAGTGGACACTGTTGTAGTTTGTGGAAATATGTTAGAACCGACCTAACCAAACAAACCTACCTAACCTAACCTAACCTAACCTAACCTAACCTAACCTAACCTAACCTAACCTAACCTAACCTAACCTAACCTAACCTAACCTAACCAAACAAACCTACCTAACCTTACCTAACTTCCCGGAATATTAAACAGAAACAACTTACTATGATATGGTGAAATTTGAGGCATTTTTTGGACGCGAGATGATATGGCCACATTGATGCTAAGCAGCCTTGGCGGGTTTAGTCCTATATATTAACCCACATTTTTTTTAACAGATTCTTTGGTTACTGTAATCTGCAATTTTACCCCATTTCTTGTGAAAATTAGCAGTTTCTGTTAAAAAATGAAATGTTTTATTTTTTGCAAAACTGCTATTTTGTAAAAGAAATGAATGTCAGATTTTAGTAAAACACACTGAAAAACGTCAAAAAAGATTATTCTCATACCAAAACCTGAGGACAGCCAATGGACGAATATTTACCATACGTAATTTGCGCCAGTAAAGCCATCGAAGATGTCTTAGAACTGTCAAAATTACTGATAGCAAATATAAAATTCCTGAGATTCATTAAGTGACAATAGTGAAATAACACCCACATGCAATTTTACCAGTCTCTACGTGCCTTGTACACCCCCTCCACCTTTACAGTCCAATAAGGGCAATCTCCTATAGGTTTAATGCTCTGTGTACCTCTACTTCCATCAGTCATGTGGGTTCTTTTGTCAAAATATTCTCTTGCCTTTTATAAACATAACACTCTGACGACATTTCGGTGTGTTTAGTGTAGACACATCTTCTTGTTCTTCATTCTTTGATTGTAACCTTTTTAAGGGACTCTTGGGCATTTCGCTGTAAGTTTGAGAAAGAAATATAAGGCGTAGGTTATCCTATGGCACCACAGCTCCACTAAACATAAAGTTGTTTTGGCGCGTAAACCTGTTGGTGTTGTACGGGGTAACATACACAGATAATTTATTCACCATTCACAGGGTAAAATCTCAATATAATTCGACATTGATTCAGCATGTACACGAAGAGTACAAGTATACAATTAAATATAAAAAATATGTCAATTCAATCAAGGATAGCCTCAGAAAACTATTAAAGCTTTACTATGTACCTCGCTAATTTACTATGCACAACAAACATGAAATACTACATCACACTGGGTGGTAGACCTATACCAGTTAAAGTGCTCTACATTAACCATATCATCTAACCATTAAGTGTTCTAGATTTAACTACACCATCCTCCCATTAATCTCTGTTCTAAAGTCGTCTTACTTTTACTTACTTTTATCCTCTTCACCGCTGATAGGCTCGTTAGCCGCTTGGGCGATCGGTAACGTCTCTGTTACGCACTGTTGGCAAGTACTGGGCATGCACTGGCTCCTGAATGTATCTGAACGTGCTCCAATGCTTGCCAAGTAGGTCTTGAAAGAGTTCACACTTGGTGCCGTCACAGGACTCTCTGGCAGATTGTTCCAAGAGTTCACTCCACTCCGAAAAGTTACCCCTCACAGTTATCGGGGCTTGCGGCTTCTTCAACCTTGAGCTGTGATCCCTTGTGGGGCAAGCGTCCGCCAGCTCCAGGTAAGGGCACTCGACTGAGTAGTGCTTGTACACCTCAATTACGTCTCCCCTTGCCCGTCTGTAGTATAAGCTAGGCAAGTTCAGGCGCTCCAATCTCTTCGGGTAGCTGAGGTACCGTACTGCAGGCACCAGTCTGGTGGCCCTCCTTTGGACATTTTCAATCAACTGACAGTCTCGAGGACCAGACGGGGTGACAGTACTCCAGATTTACCTTCTCCTCGCAATGGCCCGAGAACTTAAGCTCATTGTCAGCATACACCCCTAGGTCCTTTTCACATTCAGTCTCAATTAATGCAGTTTCTTCGTCCCGTTGGGACATATGATACGCCCCCTTACCGTTGGTTCGTCCCAGGTGCATCCTCTTACACTTCGTGACACTGAATCTTAGCAGCCATTTCTTTGACCATTCTTGGAGCTCACAGAGATCCTTCTGCAGCTTTTCATAGTCTGCTTGGTTCTTAATTTCCCGAAATAACTTGGCGTCATCCGCAAACATTTGAATGGAGCAATGTACAGCGTCAGGCATGTCATTTATGAAGCAAACAAACAACAGCGGGCCCCTGTGGTATCCCGCTTGTGACAGGTACACAGGATGATTTCGTGCCTTTAATCACCACACACTGCTTGCGGTCATGTAGAAGGTCTTCGATCCATGCAAGGACATTTCCCCGAATTCCGTACCCTTCCAGTTTAATTTTCAGCCTTTCATGGGGTACACTGTTAAAAGCCTTGGCAAAATCTAGGTATATATTGTCGATATTACCACCCCGTTCCAGAATATGGGTCCAATTATCTAGTACCTTGAGTAATTAGGTTAAGCAGGAACGCCCCGGCATAAAACCGTGTTGGCAATCCTATACAAAGTTGTTTTGTAGTAGACGTTCCATCATGGCATCTCTTATAATGCTCTCAAGCACTTTACATACTATGCTGGTCAGGCTCACCGGTCTATAGTTGTTCGTGGAGTGACGATCGCCCTTCTTGAAGATAGGACTCACATAAGCCATTTTCCAATCACTGGGGACCTTTTGTTCAACCAGACATCTACAGAACAGGATCTTCAGGGGCTCAGAAGCTCGTTGCACAACTCTCTTAGCACTCTGGGATGCACCATGTCAGGGCCAGGCCTTTAGCTTTGACAGTTTATTTCTTACAACCTCTTCTGTGAACACAATGTGGGTCAGTGCTGTGTCGAACCGTCTGTTCCCAAACGCAGGTAAGTTAATCGTATCCTCTCTTGTGTACACCGAAGAAAAGAAGCTATTCAATGCCTCAACTTTTTCCTGGTCATAATCTGCGTAACTGCCACCTTCAAGCCTCTGGTCCGATACCCCCTTATCTCAATACTTTACAATCTGGAATTTGTTCTGGGAGAACACGAGGCCTCCCTGGTTTCCTGCATCAGGTTATTGGGTTCAGCCCTGCACACAGCATCCCTGCCGAACTGATATTGATCACCTGGGCATCCTCGTTCGTGTCACATTGTCAGGGTTAATGTTCAGATGGGGACTTATATCTATACATTCTTGTCATGGTTAATGGTTAGATGGGGCTTAGATCTATATACAATATTTTTGCCATGGTTAATGGTTAGATGAGACCTAGATCCTGATATGCTCCAGCTTAACCTAACCCAACCATTAGGATCACTTGCCTTGGGTGACATTAGACTTATTTACTGTTGTTATGAGGACAAGTGTAAGATTAGTTCCTTGGCTTTTAGTTGAGTGTATTAAACTGTGTGTGTGTGTGTGCGCGCGCGTATTTACCTATGTGCTCCATTCTGATAAGCGAGAGAGATTCCTGGGAGCAAACATGGTGTATATTTCTATAATGCGTTTATTTCTTGCAACAAAATATGATGTGTAGTGTAATAAATAGGTGTGTGTATGTAAGGTGACTGATACGTCTCATATACACATCCCTTATACTTTAGCGATGTGCCGTTTTATTGAGAACCACAACGGTGCTTAATAAAATTTTTGTCTCTCTCCCGGTAACTTGTCTCATGATACTGTCCGTCCCACAAACTCCAACCCCTGGTAAGATTTAACGCCTAATTCACATTATGTCTTTATTGGGCAATCATGTAGGTTTCGAGTTTCTGTTACTCACTTCTGGAGCACAGGCAGGATAGAGATGATGAGGATGTAGGGGGCGAGAGTGTTGACGGCGAAGTTGGCCTCCACTTGGTAGCCATCTTCGTCGTACTAGTAATGTCTTCCCTCCTAGTAATGTCTCCACTGCTAGTAATGTCTTCCCTCCTAGTAATGTCTCCACTGCTAGTAATGTCTTCCCTCCTAGTAATGTCTTCACTACTAGTAATGTCATCACTACTAGTAATGTCTTCCCTCCTAGTAATGTCTTCACTCCTAGTAATGACTTCGCTACTAGTGATGTCTTCACTACTAGTAATGTATTCACTACTAGTAATGTCTTCACTACTAGTAATGTCTTCCCTCCTAGTAATGTCTTCACTCCTAGTAATGACTTCGCTACTAGTGATGTCTTCCCTCCTAATGTCACACTAGTAATGTCTTCCCTCCTAGCAATGTCTCCACTACTAGTAATGTCTTTTCCCTCTAGTAATGTCTCCACTACTAGTAATGTCTTCCCTACAGTAATGTCTTCACTAGTAATGTCTTCACTACTAGTAATGTCTTTAAAAGCTACTAGTGATGTCTTCACTACTAGTAATGTATTCACTACTATTAATGTGCTTCCCTCCTAACAATGTCTTCACTACTAGTAATGTCTTCCCTCCTAGTAAATGTCTCCACTACTAGTAATGTATTTCCCCTCCCTAGTAATGTCTTCACTACTATTAATGTCATCACTACTAGTAATGTCTTCCTCCTAATAATGTCTTCACTACTAGTAATGTCTTTACTTTACTAGTGATGTCTTCACTACTAGTAATGTATTCACTACTAGTAATATTTTCCCTCCTAGCAATGTCTTGCCTACTAGTAATGTCTTCCTCTAGCAATGTCTTCACTACAAGTATGTCTTCACTACTTTAGTAATGTCATCACTACTAGTAATGTCTTCCCTCCTAGTAATGTCTTCCTACTAGTAATGTCTTCACTTCTGTGTGTATTCTACTAGTAATGTCATCACTACCATGTCTTCCCTCCTAGTAATGTCCACTACTAGTAATGTCTTCCCCTCCTAGTAATGTCTTCTACTATTAATGTCATCACTACTAGTAATGTCTTCCCTCTAATGTCTTCACTACTAGTAATGTCTTCTACTTCTTAGTGATGTCTTCTTTTCTACTGATAATGTATTCTACTAAATGTCTTCCCTACTAGTAATGTCTTCCCTCCTAGTAATGTCTTCACTCCTAGTAATGACTTCGCTACTAGTGATGTCTTCACTACTAGTAATGTATTCACTACTAGTAATGTCTTCACTACTAGTAATGTCTTCACTCCTAGTAATGACTTCGCTACTAGTGATGTCTTCACTACTAGTAATGTATTCACTACTAGTAATGTCTTCACTACTAGTAATGTCTTCCCTCCTAGTAATGTCTTCACTACTAGTAATGTCTTCGCTACTAGTGATGTCTTCACTGCTAGTAATGTCTTCCCTACTAGTAATGTCTTCACTACTAGTAATGTCTTCACTACTAGTAATGTCTTCACTACTAGTAATGTCTTCACTACTAGTAATGTCTTCGCTACTAGTGATGTCTTCCCTACTAGTAATGTCTTCCCTACTAGTAATGTCTTCACTACTAGTAATGTCTTCACTGCTAGTAATGTCTTCACTACTAGTAATGTCTTCACTCCTAGTAATGACTTCGCTACTAGTGATGTCTTCACTACTAGTAATGTCTTCACTACTAGTAATGTCTTCACTACTAGTAATGTCTTCGCTACTAGTGATGTCTTCACTACTAGTAATGTATTCACTACTACCTAGTAATGTCTTCCCTCCTAACGTGTCTTTAACTAGTAATGTCTTCCACTATGATGTCTACTGTAGTAATGTCTTCCCTCCTAGTAATGTCTTCACTACTAGTAATGTCTTCACTACTAGTAATGTCTTCACTACTAGTAATGTCTTCACTACTAGTAATGTCTTCACTACTAGTAATGTCTTCACTACTAGTAATGTCTTCACTACTAGTGATGTCTTCACTACTAGTAATGTCTTCACTACTAGTGATGTCTTCACTACTAGTAATGTCTTCACTACTAGTAATGTCTTCGCTACTAGTGATGTCTTCACTGCTAGTAATGTCTTCCCTACTAGTAATGTCTTCACTACTAGTAATGTCTTCACTACTAGTAATGTCTTCACTAGTGATGTCTTCACTGCTAGTAATGTCTTCCCTACTAGTAATGTCTTCACTACTTCACTGCTAGTAATGTCTTCCCTACTAGTAATGTCTTCACTACTAGTAATGTCTTCACTACTAGTAATGTCTTCACTACTAGTAATGTCTTCACTACTAGTAATGTCTTCGCTACTAGTGATGTCTTCACTGCTAGTAATGTCTTCCCTACTAGTAATGTCTTCACTACTAGTAATGTCTTCACTACTAGTAATGTCTTCACTACTAGTAATGTCTTCACTACTAGTAATGTCTTCGCTACTAGTGATGTCTTCACTGCTAGTAATGTCTTCCCTACTAGTAATGTCTTCACTACTAGTAATGTCTTCACTGCTAGTAGTGTCTTCACTACTGGTAATGTCTTCACTGCAGTATTAGTAATGTCTTCGATACTAGTAATGTCTTCAATACTTGTAATAGCTTCACTACTAGTAATAGGTTCACTTCTAGTAATAGGTTCACTTCTAGTAATAGCTTCACTACTAGTAATAGCTTCACTACTAATAATAGCTTCACTACTAGTAATAGCTTCACTACTAGTAATAGCTTCACTACTAGTAATAGTTTCACTACTAGAAATATATTCACTACTGGTTTTGTCTTCACTACAGTACTAGTATTAGCTTCACTACTAGTAATAGCTTCACTACTAGTAATAACGTCACTACTAGTAATAGCTTCGCTACTAGTGATAGCTTCACTACTAGTAATAGCTTCACTACTAGTAATAGCTTTACTACTAGTAATAGCTTCACTTCTAGTAATATCTATACCACCAGCCAAAGCTACATAACTATAAATGGCTTCACTACTAACGTTTACACTATAAAAGAACAAGATTAATCCGGATGCCCCGTCATTAGCCTTGGCCCCACCTTACGCTGAGTGACACCAGGGACGACGAGGACGATTGTTACTGATCGTATTAAATTATTCTATTATTAAATATATTATAAAAAATAACTCTTTTTCCTTAACCAACTTTTAGCACTATATTGTTTTCATCTATTAATGTGTTAGCTGGTAAGGTTAGTTTGAGAACTAATCCTAGTGAAATAAATGTGTAATATTATATTTGGTGATGAAGGAGTGAAGGTTAATGGTGAAATAGTTGAATATGTAGATGACAGTCTTCCTGTTGGTAGTTGTGATAACACGACTTTAATAGTGTTGTAGTAAATGCCAGCTTAAGATTAGTTATTCTCTCTCTCTCTCTCTGTCTCTCTCTCTCTCTCTCTCTCTCTCTCTCTCTCTCTCTCTCTGTATCACAACACCATAGATTATTATCACAACCTTGACTGTAATCACAGCCCCCTAAACTGTATCACATCCCCTTAGGGCTTAGACTATCACGGGCCTCCTACACCGTAGCCCAACATTTTCTCTATAACGACTTCTTTCAGCTTCACCAAAATATTGCGACCCACGTGAATATAAAACACTTTAGTCTTAATCAGGTATTTATTTAAAACTTGGAAACTGGAGAATTATTGTTACTGTTTATTAAAATCATATCGATACAATTGTAGAAAGTAATATTAAAACTTAAGGTAACTAAAATACACATACGAGTATATACATTGTCCAAATAATCAGACTTAAGTCTTACCTGTATAAAGACAAACGCACTTTCTATAGTCTGCTCTAACGTTTTTAATGAGATGGTTGGTGATGTTTTGGATGCTGCACAACAAAGGCGAGAAGGCAAGCTCATACATACAGTATATGTCGATGGGAATAACATGAGGTTTCCAAACAATGATTCAGACAGAACTGGATATTTGGGCAACTACTTTATATGTTACTATTGGCAAAATGCACACGCCGATTAATTATTTCTTTTTCACATTGTACTGCATTATAGCCACAACAAAATTGCTAGCAGCCTTATCCAGTAAATATACAACCTCACCAAAAACTGTAACGATATACTATACAGAGTTGTTCCTTCTTTTGTGTATATATGGTACATGAAAAAGAACACGCTCAGACATAACACTGATATACCCAATATAATGTTGCAGCAGGGATTCACACAGTTGACACACCACCTGTCCGGTATCTGGGAAGTACTCAGTCATCTATACAGCACATACCTAGACAGTACCACAACCCCTCTCAGACTATGTCATATTTTCATAACCCCTCTACCATAACCTCTTCAATGTATCATAATTCCTAAACTTTCACAGCTCACCTTCACTATCACAAGTTATTGTCTGATCACCTCACTCCCTCAGGTGAGTCATGGTGGCCCTTCAATTGAGTGCTAAATACGTGACTCACCTTAAACTGACCAGGCGACTCAAGTTAATATAGCCAGGTGAATCATATTTATCTGACCAGGTGAATCAAGTGGGTAGTAGGCAGCTACCAAACAGGGAGGTACTACCGCCTGGGAAGATACTGGAAGCATAATGTGTTGTCTAATGGTAGACCCTGCTGTCATATGGCATCACGAAAATTGTGATCAAGTCCCAGGTTGCTGATCTGACTTTCTGCCTCATTTACACACAATTGCAGGATCTCAATTGTTCCTCTTACTTTGACAACACATATATCGTTTCTCACTATAGATCTTTTTTTCATTTTTGTATTACATTATTATTATTATTATTATTATTATTATTATTATTATTATTATTATTATTATTATTATTATTATTATTATTATTATTATTATTATTATTATTATTATTATTATTATTATTATTATTATTATTATTATTATTATTCTAGTTTTAATTTTGCATTTTTTATAATAAATTTTATTATTATTATGAACTAATTATTATTATTAACGTTATTATTATTACATTTTCGCCTCCCAGGCCCCGATGTGGGTCAGTGACCTGTACCCGGGTGGGCTAATCCCTGTAAAAAAATAAGTTAACCTGACCAGATGATTATAGTCCCTTGAGTGTTGCGTTGGTCACCTTAAGACGGTAGGCGAGTCTGTCAAGGTGAATCTGCTTTTTCTCAAGGGTTTTCCTCCTCCTTCTTTTCCTTCTCCTCCTCCCTCTCTTCCTCACACACACACATACACACACACACACACACGAAAACATTAGTGAGTACTCTGCTGTATTGTACTGTGTCTCTGTAGTATGCCAAGAAGTGGAAAACTTGGCTCCTGTTAACGGTGCATAACCTGGTTACGTCAGTTTTTATCTGCTTTGATAAATTTGTGAGATATATTAGTAAAAAAGATCACCTGAATAGTCTCCCCCCAGCTTATTTCACCTTAAGATTAACTTATCTAACCCTAACCTAACCTACCCTAACCTAATCTAACCTACCTCTTGCTCCTCACCACTATCCTCATAGCCCCACCACTACCCACCTAGCTCCACTACTACTCTCAGGAAGCAGTTTGTCTGCTATAATAATCATCAACCTGACTCCTCACCAATTTTGTATGGCGTCCCTCAAGGCTCCATTCTCGGTCCTGTACTGTTCTTGTTGTACATAAACGATATAGTCCACTCCAACACATTCGTCAAATACAACTTATTTGCAAAAAATAGTAAACTCTATGCCAGCAACTCAGACCTCCATTCCTTGATGAGAGCTATGAACACTGAATTGACTAAGGTCAGGACCTGGGTAATACATAGTAAACTGACTTTAAACCTCGAAAAAACCCACTACACAATCTTTCACAGAAAGTAAAACCCAACCCCAGATTTGGACCCCCTATAACTTGGCAATACAGTCCTCAAACGTGAACAAAATACTAAATTCCTCTGGGTTATTGCTGATGAGAAACTTTGGTGGAGAAGCCACATACAAGCCATTCACAGTAAAGTCAATAAAGAGTGCGGTATCCTGTATCACACTCGACAGTCACTCACTCTTGCAGGAATAAAAGAAATCTATTATGATCTTGTTTACCAACATTTGATACACTGTCACACACTCTGGCTCTTCAAAAACACAACCCCGAGTTACTGCACAGAAGAGAGTTGTGCTGACAATGACCTACTTGAAAGAAACTGATCACACAAACGAACAATTTGCGAAATTAAAATTTTAAAATTCGAGGATATTAACACCTACTGCTGTGCCCTAGTTGTTTACAAATCTGTCAATCACTTGATTGGCAATACTTAATTCCAGTTCAGGAATAATTAGAGACACAACTTAAGACACCCAGAGCTACTAAGACCACCCCATGTGCTCCTCTCAGTCCCAGACTTCCATAAAATATCACCGTGTGAAGGTGTGGAACAACTTACCCCACCCATCCGAGCAAAGACTACGCTCCCTTCCTTTAAATCACCTCTTAAAAAAAATATCTATTGTCCAAGTATTAATAGTATTGTAATACCTACTTTATATTCCTGCTTATATTGTACCACCCAAACCATTATACATTATCATAGATTGTCATGCAGATAGATAAAAATTACCATTGCAATAATTATAGTTGCCGACTAGATATGATACCGACAGCTCTGACCTCTTGTTCCACCTTAATACAACCCATGTTGTACTGCTTCCCTCCCTTATCATATTTGTGTATATCAACACCACTGTAAAATAAGTATATACTTATAATATATATATATATATATATATATATATATATATATATATATATATATATATATATATATATATATATATATATATATATATATATATGTGTGTGTGTGTAAAAAAAAAAAATAACGAAGTGTTAACCGTGGTACCATTCTGATTTGTTCCTACTACCACCATGTTATATGTACTATTCCAGATGATACAATGTTACATAATACTTCCTTGAGATAAATGTACTGTATATATCAGGTGCCTTGATATAAACTGTTTCAATATCAATATCAATACCACTACCCCCACAGCACCACCACTACCCACATAGCCCCACCACTGCCCACACACCACCACTACCCACATACCCCACCACTGGCACCACTGCCCACATGGCCCACCACCACCACCACTACCCATAGCCCCACCACTGCCCTAGCCCCATGCCCACCACTACGCCCACCCACCACTAGCCCCACCCCATCCTCAGACCCCCCAGCCCCGCCACTACCCCCACCCCCACCACTGCCCCCAGCACCACCACTAGCCCCACCACTACCCTCATGCCCCCACTACCCCCATAGCCCAGCCCACCACCCCCACAACACCACCACCACTACCCCACCACTAGCCACGGCCCCTACCACCACTACCCCACCACCACCACTTGGCCCACCCCATGGCCCCACCACTAGATGGCCCCACACCCTCACCACTACCCTCACCCCCCACCACTGCCCCCCACCACTCCCTACCCCCCAGCCCCACCACTGCCCCCCCATAGCCCCACCACCACCAGCACCACCACTATCCCCCACCACCATACCCCACACCCCCCATACCCCACTACTACCCCCATCACTCCCTCACCACCACTACCCCAGCACCACCACTGCCCTATCACTACCCCCCCACCACTACCCCACTAACACCCCACCCCACCACTACCATACCCCACTACTCCCCCATCACTACCCCATGCCCTTTACTACTCCCACCGCACCCGTACTACCCTCATAGCCCCACCACCCCCCATAACCCCACTACCCCCCATCACTACCCTAGCCCTACTACCCCACAGCCCACCACACCCCCACAGCACCACCACTACCCCCAGCCCCACCACTACCTCCATAGCCCCACCACTCCTTCATAACCCCACCACCACCCCGCTGCCACTGAGGTAATACTCTGGACACTTCACGCCAGCCTTTGCTCTCCCTTGACAACCAGTCCCCCCGCCCCCCCCTCTCCCCCATGATCACTAAACATCCGCTCTTTTAACGTCAGATTCTTTTTGGCAACTGTGATTTAAAGTCCTCCGGCCGCTGTAGTTCACGTGTCACAATCCTCCACTGGTCAGGATGTATTGATTCTCCAGTCGCTCACAATAGAGGGTAATACGCAATAACTTGTCCTAAAGTGAGTGGCAGCGGGTGAAAACAACTGAAAAGTCGACAAAACACCTTAAGTTAGAAATTATGTAATGTGTGTTATCCTTCACCTAGACACTTTTTTGGATATATGTAAATGATCATGATATTTTATTCATTGAAATTTTATAATAAGTTTACGGAAAATCAATGGAGTTCAGATCTCCATAATTCACTCGTGGCGGTGTAATCGAATGATAAAACGAGGTATTATCTTCACCATTACTAAATACTTTGCTACAAAAGCAATTTATGTTATGAGGGCTTTATGACTCTTCTAGGCTTAATCAGATTGTTTCAAAACTTACGGCTAACTTCAAATTAAGGGAAATCGCGCCTATATCGATTGGCGAGTGCGCAGACCATTGTGGGTCGGGTGAGGGGTGCCGTGCAGTCATTATTAAAAAGTTTATTATTCAGTGTTTCTGTGGCTTTGATGGCACTGATTTATATAAATATTTTCTTTAATAACAAACAAAAAATATAGAAATGCATTAAAATTACAACAGGCAAGTGTAATGATTAATTATTGGTAAGAAAATTCTTGAACTTAATTCCTCTACCGGCAAGTGTGCGTTCCAGCCATCTTTCCAGACTTGGCAAGTAAAGTCAGCAAACTTTTTCTGAGTCGCACAACTTTCCAAGATTTGATCGTGTGTGGCTTTTGGATATGGATTCAGCTAAATTCCAGTGGCAAAAACGTCGTAGTACCTGAGAGTGAGGGTGAGAAGCCGTGCAACACGTTATTGTGGCCACCAGACAGGTAAGAGAGTTGTAAAGAGAGTAAATATTGATACGAGCAAGTTGTAGCTGTCGGGAAAGTTGGCTTTAGCTTCTCGTGAGAGCTTTGTTGAAGAGGACAGCTTGTCTCCCTCGTGTCAGGAAGATGTCCTCGTATTGTGATAAGTGATAACGCGTCCTAGCAACGACATTGATGAAGGTGACAGGATGTGTAGTGTTGTTTCCCAAGTTTACTCGTAAGCGGTGAATGAGTGATTTCCATGTTGCCTCACGTACGATAGTAGATAGTTTCCGCTCAGAATTTCCTTGTTGAATGACATCCCATGGAGGTGACACTATGACAGTCGATGATATATGTGACGTCTTTAGTGATGCCGGGTATGAGAGGCATGGCTTGAGTCAGTGAAACGAATTAAATGTAGAGAGAAATTGCTAAATTTGTGTAAGAGTCACAGACCACAACTGCTATTGATTCACAGCATCAAGCATCTCCTCTCTCTCACTCTCTCACAGTCCGAATTCATTCTAGCCTGGCGTCATGCTTTACCTGTCGTGACATCCTGGGCATCACTCTACTGTAGTTCTGATGATGTTGTAATCAAGGCAAGGCAACTTAGTGAATCCAAAAAGAAAAACATGTTTAAAAATTCAGAACTGTACCTTCCCCTCCACTCAACAAGCGAGGGGAAAACATCCACTTTTTAGTGGGTGTTTTATGATCTCAGATCTTATTTATATACAGCAGAAGGTTTAGTTTTGTGTCAGAGGCGCTGAGGTTACGTCTATGTCATTCCATTTAATCCTCTTGCATCGTTCTCGTAGCGTAAACAAAGGGTGTAGATTTGTAAAAAGTTTTGTGATAAAGTATCATTGTCGGATTTCGAGGCTGTTGGCCATGGTTACGTCTGTTATCTTAGAGGAGTGCAGTTGCTGATGGGTGGTAATGAACCTCGCCTCCAGCCAGCATCATGGCTCCAAACTGCTCGCTGATTTGTCAAACGTCAACACTTTATCTTGCAGCTTTGATTATTATCAGCACAGACACAGCTCCTAGCCTACTAGGTTTTGGGAAAGCGAATTCATTGGGTATAAAATTGACAACTATTGTGTGTGGTGATGTGTGTGTGTGTGGCTGTAGTGATGTGTGTATGTGATTATGGTGTTTGTGTGTGTGGGTGGAGGGATATGTGTGGCTGTGGTGATTGTGTGTGTGTATGGTTGTAATGTGTGTGTATATTTGTTTGTGGTGATGTGTGTGTGGCTGTAGTGATGTGTGTGTGTATGGTTGTAATGTGTGTGTATATTTGTTTGTGGTGATGTATGTGTGTGTGTGTGTGATTGTATGGTTGTAGTGATGTGGACGAGTGATGATCACAACCGCCACACCGCTTATTGTTGTTGACCATCACACCACTTACTGTTAGTGGCTACCACACCATTTAAAGTTGGTGATTACAGCACCACTTAGTGCTATTAGCCACCACAACACTTGGTGTAGGTGGCCACCACACCACTTAGTGTTGCTGGCAGGGAGGGGAGAAAGAATCACCCTCTCCCATTACTCTCAAGCTGGTGGTGCGGGGAAACACGGGCAAAGAGAGGAGAGAGAGAGGGGGAGAGAGAAAGAGAGCTGAAAAAATGGATTAACAAAGAAAAGAGGGAAAAAGAGAGAAAGAGGGAGAAATAGAAGATGGCAAAGGCTAGCGGATGTGCGTAAAGAGCAACACGGCGGAAGAAGAGAGTAAAAAGTAAAAAGACAGAATAAACGCAAATAAAAAGATATGAAGAGAGAGGTAGAGAGGTGTGTGGGTTACGGAATGTAATACCCCAGGTGTCGCGGGCCTGTATAAAAGGTCCGCCTCGTATAAGCAGGAATGTCTTCAGATGTAGTAACAAAACCATGGATTTTTGCTCTTCGTTCTAGCGCAGACTTCCCAAGGGGCTATTATAATATCTAATATGCGTACTTGCGGTTTTCAATGGATAGTATATGCAATTCGGAGAGGCATAACAGACACATCCATTTGAAACAAGTATACAACACGTGGTTTATACAGGAGAGGAATATAATGAGGAATGGCGCTATGAACAAGAGACAAATGAAAACGTGTATAGATGTATATTTATTTTTTTAGTTCTATACATAGCTGGAAAATAGCTAAATAAGTACAAAGTGCTACAGGCCGCTTCGTAAGCTATATTACTGCAGTATTGGCAGACCCGGAGGTGTGTCACGCATTGATTAACGGAGAGAGAGAGAGAGGGAAAGAGAAGCTTGGACGAGCGGCACTCACCACCACATGCGTCTGCCTCTTGTGTTATTGTACTCTTCCACCTGACCTATATACTTCCAGCCACACATCTGTTACATATGTTCTCGTGTATTTGCATCAACTGAAGATTAGGAATATCTGTAGCTTATCTCACCTGGTGATTAAACACTCTTACCACCAATTAAGATTAGGGTGTTGATATTTGTTTGAAATGTGGTCAGTTTCTGTGTTATTGTTATAGGGTCGATAGATAATATGTACTGTGTGTGTGTGTGTGTGTGTGTGTGTGTGTAACTGGAGGATTATAGTGTGGTCAGATAGAGTGTGAGGTACTGGGGAAATTATAGTGAGGTCAGGAAGAGTGTGAGGTACTGGGGAAATTATAGTGAGGTCAGGTAGAGTGTGAGGTACTGGGGAAATTATAGTGAGGTCAGGTAGAGTGTGAGGTACTGGGGAAATTATAGTGAGGTCAGGAAGAGTGTGAGGTACTGGGGAAATTATAGTGAGGTCAGGTAGAGTGTGAGGTACTGGGGAAATTATAGCACAGGTCAAACTTATTAGTCATAAATATACTTGAAAGATATTTATTTACATTTGTTTACTCGGCGAACGCAACCTCGTGTCATAGCTTGTTGGAGGAAGGAAGATCGTGATTATCTGAATTGTTTAGGGATAAATTTAGAGGTTAACACTGTCCTTGCTTCCACCGCTCTAGTAGGTTCCACGGGTAGATTAAACTCACTGAACAAAACTTTCCAGTGTCTATTTTGGTTAGTTTGTATTTCCTTATTGTGGGAGATATTTCTGGAGTTTATGATTTTCATCTTATTCATAGGATTTTAAATGTCTTGTTTAAAGAATTCTGAATTTTATATCAGTAGTTGTGTGATATATCTTTCAGTATACTCAGAGTTGGCATATTGATTGTGATTAAAAACATTACTGGGACTGGTGAAGTCAGGCTTCCGCTGTTCAGTGTTTTAACTTTCATGTCAGTATCACCAACAATGGACAAACACGCTGCCGGAAATAAGCAATCTTCATGTCTGAAACTGAATTGTTAGCGAATTACAGAAATGAAGTACATGTTTTCAAATTTTGTTCGGTGCATTTTTCTTAATCTGGCAAAACATTAACCATACTGGTAAACAAACACTGCATTATGGTACATTTAAGATATTAGGTCTGACAAATGAATCACATTTCTCTGTAACCTGTAAAAGAATGCTCACTACTTTACCGACCAGTAACTGTCACATAAGTAAAACTGAGTTTGAAATTGATATAAGCACGAAATCATTATTGAAGCGTAGCGTGTTTGACGTTAAATTCATCACACTCAGAATACACGTTGTTTTTATTATTTTTTGTGTTTAAATAGATAAGATTTTTATGAGCGTCCACTGTCAGCTCTTTGTTGGTGGTCTGCAAATAAAACCAAACAGAGAAGGAGTGGCAGCAGCATTGTTCGAGGTTCAGTCTCAAATATATACAATAACCTTAACATAAGAATATTTGGACTAGACGTAACTTAGCGCACCGAGGTACAGCTGGCTCAGTACAATTCCATCATTCTTTGGCCGCCATCTGTACGTCGTAACGTTTAAGTGAGCCAGTTAGATACATTGTCACATTACCAGTTAGGGAGAAATTTTAAAGTTTGAACCTTCGAGAATCCGGACTCGGGCAGGTATTGACAGCAGTATTGGTTAAGCTTGTCGTGTCCCGCCGGCCTGGCCCTCTTTCTTCTGTTCCTTGAAGGGCTCCGACTCCACTGTTTCACCATTACTGTCTTGACTTCCCGCCTTTTTTCCAAGGGATAATATATCTCATCTATTTCGATGTGATAAAAGTTTTGTCTTATACCTTTCATTAAATACTATACATTGCATTATCTTTAAATGCTCTACAGCTAATTAAACCGCACAGTATTTATAATTAATTTTTGTACGTCATCGCCTTGCATAATAACCATTTTGATAGTCTCGAGAACTTTACTATCGTGAGGTTATTGTGGGAGCAAGTGAAACAGGCTAGTAAGGATGGAAAGAAGGGAACAAACAATACTACAAGAAGGAATTGAGAGGAATCTACACCAGGAAATCTCTCAATGTCAGGAAACTAAAGAGAGAGAAAGATAAAAAAGTAGACAGCTATAGACAGATATACAACAGGAAAACAGACTAACAGACTACACAGACTGATACAGATAGCAGGTATTGATAAACACGTCGTCAGGAGCAGCAAGACACAAGATAATCGCTCAGGCAGTTGGTTGTTAATTCAAGAAAGATTCTCCAAGTTGGCGCCACACACACCAGCCCTGGGACGCAACAGGTTAAGGGAAACACTCTTAACCTACTGGCACAGATGGCTCTAGCTTACACACACACACACGTTTTTACGTGTACACCTTCAAGTACATACGCCTCACATATACACAGGCCGTCAATACGCCAGCCTTCACGTTCACTCGCCTTTACGCACACACGGTTTCATGTACACCCACCTTTACGCACACACACACACCTTCACGCATACACGCCTTCACGTACACTCGCTTTCACGCACATTGTCTTCACCCACATTTTCTTCACGCACATTATCTTCACGCACATTGTCTTCACGCAAATTTTCTTAACGCATATTGTTTTAACGTACACACGCCTTCAGGCACACACTCTTCACGTACACCA
The DNA here is from genome assembly GCF_018991925.1 of Homarus americanus. Lineage (NCBI taxonomy): Eukaryota > Metazoa > Arthropoda > Malacostraca > Decapoda > Nephropidae > Homarus > Homarus americanus. The sequence goes on from NW_024730425.1 coordinate 274,077, forward strand.
ACCTTCACGTTCAATCTCCTTCACGTACACACGCTTTCACTCACATTATCTTCACGTACACACGTTTCACGCACACACCTACGAGTACACACACTCTCACCTGCACTCCCTGGACGTTTATGCATGTGTGCGGGCGTGCATACATGAAGGCAGATTTAAGTACTGTTTAGATTACTTCCTCACACATTATCAGAGACACCACGAAGAGAAAAGTTTATCTATACAAGTACAAGTTCGTCGTGTTAATGGAAGGATTTTAACAGGACTTTAGATCACTTATTGGTATAGGACCTGTCATTGGTCTTAATATAACATTAGTCAATTCTAAGACTCTTTTACAAAATATCTCTCCTTGAACTCTATGACCTTAATATTTTATCTGACTCTTTAACACTATAGGCATCTTCCTTAACGTAAACTGTTTATAAGGGACACCGGATAAACCACAGGAATCAGTAATTCAAGTAACATTGCTGTCTACTCTGAGTCGCAATCCCACTAAAAATTAAATCCGATAAATTTATAATGAAAAACTCGTCTGGGTGTATTGGTTCATGGCACCTTCACGTCAGTCTCAATGGGGTCGGTCCAGAAACAAGAGTGGCGTTCAATTATTATAGATGGAAAGGAAATTAGGGAAAACAATCTCTATCGCTGGAGACGTGGAGGAGACTATAATCTTGCACTCATGTCTATTCATTGTACTCTATAATAATAATAATAATAATAATAATAATAATAATAATAATAATAATAACTGTAATGATAATAATAATAATAATAATTAGTAAAATCACCATACAGGTTTACAATTGGTTTGACTATGCACGCACATGGTGTATACAGTTTCCAATGTACCTAGACAGTGCAGGTATACAGTACAACAATAGTAAACAGTAAGAAAATTTAACTAGGGATAGCCGACAAGACATCTACTATTTACACATCGAGGTACACCTCAGTTACGGCGGAGCAAGCCTCAATTTACACAAGGAATTTGAAGACGGACTTGAGTAGAAACTTCTGTACCAGTATTAATCTATCCGTTTGATGGCTTTGTTGGGCCGTCCTTGGTCTAATTGATTTACTATTAACATTTATTTGTATACTTGCACTGTTTATGTACCTAAATTATACCTGCACTGGATATGTACTCTATGTGCTGTATATGCTGAATCAATATAAAACTGTATAACGATTTTACTGAATATCTATCTACTTTTTATTATTGCAAAAACGTTTGTCACAATTAGACATCCAATAGACCATTGTAAAGGTAAAGGAAGTGCCCAAAACAACCATCACCATCCAATTCTGACATCATAGTCGCCTTAAATAACTACCAAGTCGATTACTCAGAACCCTTTTCTTGTTGCCTTTTCCTTGTGTTAATTATAAATAAGTTTTTCGTAAAAATTATCAATGACCGGCTAATGTTAAACTGTTAATTTTTATTACGTGGGATATCGTTATAGACAATGAAGGCACTCAAGATGGTCAACACAAGTTCACGTGTGATCGACCAGTTTTCAGCTTCATATAGATTTTTTTTCCTGAACTGTTATTTTTAGGTTACATTTATTTATTTTTAACACAGAAACAAGACAGACACTGCATAAACGAAAGGCGATGTTGTTTCACCTGCGCTATTAAAAATTTACAACAAATTCAATTGTTGATGAATCTCGCCTCGTCTCCTCCCTGATATGTATACAGTATGTTTGTGTCTCCACTCTTACCTAACACACACACACAATATAACTCTATACAGTATTTACAATTTGTTTAGGCTCAGTGATTCTAACCGCGAGTCACAGTTTGTGTATGTTATGAGTCGTCCGTGACTGAGGGTTGGTTATACTGCAGCAGGACGGCGGGAAGGTGACTGATGTAGTGAAGTCACATGATATTACTGGCGAGGTAAACACTGGTGACACCTAAGCGACGTCTTTACCAGAATGTCAGGATAAAAATGAACCCAGAGTTGGTACAGAAGAGATAATTTTTCAGCTATAAAATAAAAAAAAAGTAGTTTAACTTCTACTGTTTCCTTGTTCGAGCTTTTTCGTAAACTTAACTTTTTCACAACATTTATTAATATCGTTGTGGCTGTTAAGCTGATAATACACCGAGCTATCTACGACTAAAATTAAACAAATGGAGGTGTAAGATAATGTGGCCGGGCGAGGCTGTTGTGTTGGGTGATGGATGTAGTCAGTTCTTAATACTTACAGTGTACAGTACTGGACAAAGACATCATCGTGATTCCCTTAAGTGATTCTTGAGAAAATAATAATAATAATAATAATAATAATAATAATAATAATAATAATAAAAGTAATAATACAATAACAACAACTATTACTACTACTACTAATACCAAATACAGTAAAAAAAATGATCTACACGAAACTTTACTACGAAAAAAAAAATCGACATCTCTCGCTTTTAATGTCTAGCGTAAAATTTGGAGGCAAAAGATTAAACAAAACCATTGAACGATAAAGGCGTACAGTAAACAGCACTAAAGACTAGAGGGTGAATACTATCAGTCATCTACAATAAATAACATCAATAACCTAAGTCTTCTATAATTACACACAAACTGATAAATAGATGAACAACGAGAAATTACAAGACAAAACTAGAAAGAAATAGAGAGCGGTATCCTTTGGTGGTTAGGCTGGCTGCTGTTGTTGTCTACTGCTGGACTGTTGCCAATGGGAGTCTGCCGTTAGCCCTCCCCTCCAACCTCCTCCCCCACCCCGCAAACTCCCATTATAATCTTCAATTAATGATATATTTGGTCAAGGCTAAGTTACATCCGGCTGGTTGGTGGCTCTCATTCTCTTATCCGGCTGGCCAAGATTATATCTGGCGCCAGTCCAGAAGTTTGTGAGTGTGTGGTGTAAAGATGGGTGGTAGTGTGTTAATATGGTGTACTGGTGGGTGGTAGTGTGTTAATATGGTGTACTGGTGGGTGGTAGTGTGTTATAATATGGTGTACTGGTGGGCGGTAAAGTGTTAATATGGTGTACTGGTGGGTGGTAGTGTGTTAATATGGTGTACTGGTGGGTGGTAGTGTGTTAATATGGTGTACTGGTGGGTGGTAGTGTGTTAATATGGTGTACTGGTGGGTGGTAGTGTGTTAATATGGTGTACTGGTGGGTGGTAGTGTATTAATATGGTGTATTGGTGGGCGGTAGTGTGTTAATATGGTGTACTGGTGGGTGGTAGTGTGTTAATATGGTGTACTGGTGGGTGAATATGGTGTACTGTGGGGTGGTAGTGTGTTAATATGGTGTACTGGTGGGCGGTAGTGTTTAATATGTGTACTGGGGTAGTGTGTTAATATGGTGTACTGGTGGGTGGTAAAGTATTAATATGGTGTACTGGTGGGTGGTAGTGTGTTAATATGGTGTACTGGTGGGTGGTAGTGTGTTAATATGGTGTACTGGTGGGTGGTAGTGTGTTAATATGGTGTACTGGTGGGTGGTAGTGTGTTAATATGGTGTACTGGTGGGTGGTAGTGTATTAATATGGTGTATTGGTGGGCGGTAGTGTGTTAATATGGTGTACTGGTGGGTGGTAGTGTGTTAATATGTGTACTGGTACTGGTGGGTGGTAGTGTGTTAATATGGTGTACTGGTGGGTGGTAGTGTGTTAATATAGTGTACTGGTGGGTGGTAGTGTGTTAATATAGTGTACTGGTGGGTGGTAGTGTGTTAATATGGTGTACTGGTGGGCGGTAGTGTGTTAATATGGTGTACTGGTGGGTGATAGCGTGTTAATATGGTGTACTGGTGGGTGATAGTGTGTTAATATAGTGTACTGGTGGGTGGTAGTGTGTTAATATAGTGTACTGGTGGGTGATAGCGTGTTAATATAGTGTACTGGTGGTTGATAGTGTGTTAATATAGTGTACTGGTGGTTGGTAGTGTGTTAATAACTTAGAGAGCAATAATACCAACACGTTTTGTTTTGTTTCAGTATTTTGCACTTTTTTTTTCAACATTAAAAGCATTGGTCATCTTCGCATGGAACTCTCTACTTACATAGAATCAAAACAGAAGCCTCTCAAGTACAATGAAAACACAACCAAAGCCGATAGCCTTCATCTCAATCACCTCTTAAGTCACGGAATCATTAATTTACACATAACTAGTCAAATGCATTAGAGGCCATAGAGAAATCCGACTGCGGGAGAGATTTAGGAGTAATGATAAGTAGGATCCTTAAGCCAAGTAAACAATGTGTTTTTGCTCGTAACAAGGCTAATAAAGTACTTGGGTTCATACAAAGGAGTGTTAGTTACAAGACTAGCGAGGTCATCCTAAAACTGTATCTTGCGCTTGTGAGACCACACCTGGATTACGCAGTTCAGTTCTGGTCACCGTATTACAGAATGGATATAAAATCCTTGGAAAGAATTCAGAGGAGAATGACAAGACTAATCCCGGGCATTAGGAACCTTGAGTATAGAGACAGGTTAAAGCATCTTAATTTGCACTCCTGAGAGACGTAGAGCGAGGGGCGACCTGATAGAGGTGTATAAATGGAAGTCAGGGCTAAACAAAGGGGACACACAAAGGTACTCAAACTATCCAACCAGGAGCGAACTCGTAACAATGGTTTTAAATTAGACAAATTTAGATTTAGGCGCGAAATAGGTAAACACTGGTTTGGAAACAGAGTAGTGGATGAATGGAACAAGTTACCAAATATCATCATTAACTCGAATACGCTGAATAGCTTTAAACATAGGTTGGATGCTTTTATGAGCATTAGGGGTTGGGTGTAAACGGGACTGCCCAGTATGGGCCAATAGGCCCGCTGCAGTTTCCTCCATTCTTATCTTCTTATATTCTCTCTGACGCCCAGTACTATGCCCTGGATGTTTATAAACCTTTCAATGGAATGTTATTAAGCTTTCCTTGTCAAATATTCAACTTTTGGTTTCCCTAATTCGCTAATTTCCTGAAGCTCGTCCTCATGATTTCTTCTTCCAGCAGCCACCACCTTCAGTCAGCAACACAATTTTTTTTCCATGTCAGATCATCTGTCTCTTCACTTTCTCTTTTCTACTGCCGTTTCCATGTCAGTACGCCAATGAAATCCAGTCTTCCGTCTCTCCCCCCCCCTTTCGACCAGTCACAACACACATCATTCTACATCATGCCATACCTTTCTGTGTAAATGTCCCTTAAGTCGAACATTTATGACCATACACCTCCTTCATTCCTTCTCATTTCTGTAACTCTCTACCCTCTCATTTCTTCAACACCCTCAGACGACTTACAACTCCTAAAATATAAGGTATACACTCACCTCTTATTAACAACTAAATCATGTATCTTTTTCTTCTTCATCCAGGGTGTATTAGGTGAACCTTCCTTGATTATAGGTCACTTGTGAGTTATGCTGGTCTCCAGGGACCTACCGTGGTGTGTACCCTCTCTTAGTCCACCTCAGAGTTAAGAAGCGATAGTGTGTGAGGCAGTATTTGATGGGGAGCGTAGAGAGGGTGAGCAAGTATTCTGTCTCTCTGTTACCCACTCTCTCCCTCTTATTCACTCCTCTCCCTCTTGTTCCCTCTCTCTCCCTGTTATTCCCTCTCTCAATCTCTTTCTCCCTCTCTTAATCTCTTTCTCCCCCTTTTAATCTCTCCCTCTCTAAAACTCCCTCTCTTTAATCTCTCTCTCTCTCTCTCTCTCTACTCGCTTAACAAGGGAAGATACGCAGGACAGTAACGACACAACACTACAGCCATTTTACTCTATACTGAATCAGGTTTTGTCATGCGTTCCAAACCTTAGCGAGGAAAAGGACATTAATTTGTGGATGGTGGGAGGATTATGTGTGCCGTACACTTCAGGGGCTGCAGGAGGAGGGAGAAGGCTCAACTCTCGCCAGGTGAGAGAAATAAAAGTTGAGAGAGAAAGAAGAAGTTTGGATCACCCGGAGATCAGCCTCGCACAGCTTACGTCACCTTAAGATTAACCATCCTAATGCTACCTGGAGGATTAGGTTAGGTTTGGTTACGATGGCTTAGGTTAGGTTAGGTTAGGGTAGTTACGTGACCCGGAAGTTTGTACATCAAGGCTCTTATTGTATTAATGTGATGTAGTAGGTGGAGTGTGTGAGCTCAGCCAGGTGAGGGATGTTGGTGTGAATTTCATCTGTAAATTACCTGAAGTACCGGAGGAGTGAGGAAGGAGAGGGTGGTGACTGGTGAGTGATGGATGAGGAGGGCTAGGAGGCAGGAGGTGAGAGCCCAGACACTGGTGAGGACACTAGCTGAGGACGACTGAGATATACCCTCCCTTCCTCCCTCCCTCCCACCCTCCTTCCTCAAATGTGAGTGTATTGCTCTGTGAAGGTTGACAAGGAGTTTGCACACACACACACACACACACACACACAAGGGAACATGCAGACATACACATGAAGACATACACATGCACACAGCACACACACACACACACATGAAGCAGGGCAATATTAGTGGTAACGAGGATGTGGAGACAGCCACAAAGATCAATACTCGCCCCCCAGAAGTTAGCTAAACTTTGGTCGGGCCGCTGAACAAGTTTGGAGATAAAAAACGACGTCCCAGCGGTCTCTCTCTCTCTCCTCCGGTGTGAGACAACTCGCGGTCTCTACACCATCTCGTCTGGTCTCTCACCCTTTTTGTGATGACATTCAGGGCCCTCGAGTCAGCCCGTCTCTTTCCCTGTCACTCTCGTATTGATAGACTGTCCTTCCGCGCCAGCATTTGTTTTGACTCTTGTTTCTCTTGTCATGACCGCCGCTTAACAACACTGGGATCACATGAAGATTAGCCACCCGAGTTTATTTCACCTGATCATTAAACACCTTAACGGTACCTGGAGATTAGGGTAGGTTAGGTTAGCGTCGACTTTGGTTGATCTTAAGGTGAAATAACCTCGGGTGCTTAATCTTCACGTGATCCCAACATTGCTATCACCGGATGAGAGTATTATAATGTTTATTAATTCCTTCGCTTCATTTGTATTATTTTTGTGGTCTAGGTCTAGGAGACGATTTGGTTCTCCCGTTAAGCTAGTTTGTTTAGGTAACTCTTGTACTCTTCCTTCGTTGTCTCCCTTCATCAGTGTATCAATGTTCTCACTCATGTTCTGATCTCTGACTGGTTCTCTAAATTACTGTCTGTTCTGTCACCTCTCCTGTCATTGACTTACTTCCCTGTTTTATTTAATGATTTGTAAACGGTGGACTGGCCCCTAATTGGCTCATTATCCCGGATCATTACCTCAACCATCGCCCACGTCACGGCCTCTGAGTGATCGTCTACACACCTACTACTGAGGGTGGTTGTGGGTGTACACCTGCCAGCTACACCCACTACCGGGGGTGGTTGTGGGTGTACACCTGCCAGCTACACCCACTACTGAGGGTGGTTGTGGGTGTACACCTGCCAGCTACACCCACTACTGAGGATGGTTGTGGGTGTACACCTGCCAGCTACATCCACTACTGAGGATGGTTGTGGGTGTACACCTGCCAGCTACACCCACTACTGAGGGTGGTTGTGGGTGTGCACCTGCCACCTACACCCACTACTGAGGGTGGTTGTGGGTGTACACCTGCCAGCTACACCCACTACTGAGGGTGGTTGTGGGTGTACACCTGCCAGCTACACCCACTACTGAGGATGGTTGTGGGTGTACACCTGCCAGCTACATCCACTACTGAGGATGGTTGTGGGTGTACACCTGCCAGCTACACCACTACTGAGGGTGGTTGTGGGTGTGCACTGAGGTGGTTGTGTGTGCACCTGGAGGGTGGTTGTGGGTGTGCACCTGCCAGCTACACCCACTACTGAGGGTGGTTGTGGGTGTACCTGCTACACCCACTACTGAGGGTGGTTGTGGGTGTACACCTGCCAGCTACACCCACTACTGAGGGTGGTTGTGGGTGTGCACCTGCCAGCTACACCCACTACTGAGGGTGGTTGTGGGTGTGCACCTGCCAGCTACACCCACTACTGAGGGTGGTTGTGGGTGTACACCTGCCAGCTACACCCACTACTGAGGGTGGTTGTGGGTGTACACCTGCCAGCTACACCCACTACTGAGGATGGTTGTGGGTGTACACCTGCCAGCTACACCCACTACTGAGGGTGGTTGTGGGTGTACACCTGCCAGCTACATCCACTACTGAGGGTGGTTGTGGGTGTGCACCTGCCAGCTACACCCACTACTGAGGGTGGTTGTGGGTGTACACCTGCCAGCTACACCCACTACTGAGGGTGGTTGTGGGTGTGCACCTGCCAGCTACACCCACTACTGAGGGTGGTTGTGGGTGTGCACCTGCCAGCTACACCCACTACTGAGGGTGGTTGTGGGTGTACACCTGCCAGCTACACCCACTACTGAGGGTGGTTGTGGGTGTACACCTGCTACTGCTGGGTGTGCACCTGCCAGCCACACCCACTACTGACCCACTACTGAGGGTGGTTGCCAGCTACACCCACTACTGAGGGTGGTTGTGGGTGTACACCTGCCAGCTACACCCACTACTGAGGGTGGTTGTGGGTGTGCACCTGCCAGCTACACCCACTACTGAGGGTGGTTGTGGGTGTGCACCTGCCAGCTACACCCACTACTGAGGGTGGTTGTGGGTGTACACCTGCCAGCTACACCCACTACTGAGGGTGGTTGTGGGTGTACACCTGCCAGCTACACCCACTACACTGCTTCACCCTCACTTTTCCTTCCTTATAGTTCAGGAGCTCAGGCACTGTTGTTTACGACTCAGAGTCTTAAAAGTTTGAGAGTTGACTATAATAAAAAAAGAAGTGAACTGATTCTAGATTTCATTGTCTTGTTAAGTTTTTGTAACACGAAAAAGCACTGAAAGGGATGATGCCACGAAAACTACCGGACACATCACTAACTTACCTTAGAGCTGTGGTATAACATCACCTAACACAAAACCTTAAAACAGATTAAAGATGGAATTCCTTAAACAATCCTAACTGAGCTGAAAAACATCACTTTTATCCTTCACTCTTTCCAGGAGTTGAGTTCAAGTGACGTCCGGTAATCTGAATCTGTCCACTATTGGTCATATTATTATATTGGTTAAGGAGCAATATTTATCTCGTTTATTGGAGTATGTTTATGGTTATTGACTAACGCTGACACTCATCCTCTGCCCTGTTGATTACGTCACGTCATCATAGGTCCTCGTCTGTGTGTTTATGCATCCGTTTGTAGGTAATTTTTTCCATGGCAAATAAAATCACTTAACAAAATACTGTATGTTAACGTAAATGAGAACAAAAGGTAATTTATACATTCTAGTAATTTGTTTCTCCACTTAAACGAAATTAATTACCTGGTGAAATATTGTGATTTATTAAAGGGGATGAATACCTATTAACCGTAGCTTGTTTCTTCTTGTTATAACATATTATTAAACATATCCTAGAAAAAACAACATCATATTACATAATTAAACAGTCTAAAGGTTGTGATGTGATATATAACTTGAATCTACATTTGTTTAAGCCTAGTATCTTTTCTTTATTACGAATACCCTCACTAGTTCAAGAGAGATAATCGTTGGATATGACAGAATATAACAAGTAGATATACCAAAGTTGAACGATAACAAACTACATTATCCGGATATCATGGTATTATTTTTGTCATTCGCGTGTTGCCAAAGAAAGATTACCATCAAGTGATATATACCGGACACAACACTGCAACTTTAAAAATGCGTTATTGTTGTTGCTGACGGTTGCCATGGAAACTCCCCCCCCCCCCCCCCATTTAGAGCACTTTGGTGTAATAAAGATTCAAACAGACAACCAGGTTCGAAATCAACCCAGGATAAATCTTTCAATGTCTTGCACTCACAACTATAAATAAAATATACTGTACTTGGACCTGATGATTAAACACCCTAACGATACCCAGGGAGTTAGGTTAGGTTAGGTTAGGTTATCGCTAGGGTGGTCAATCTTAAATTAAAATAAGCTGAGGGGGGCTAATCTTCATGTGATCGCTATTTTTATTCCTACACTCTAATTTCGTCCTCCGCCAGTCAACATTTATGAAGTACCAACATCATTTTCCGTTCCTCTTCCCTCGCTGGTGTGAAATTAAAGAAGATATTTTAACTGAACGGGACGCTGAGAAGAGAAAGGATAATGATGTTTTAGTGGTCGTCAGGAGCAGCGGCGTCTGGACGATAGTTTAAGCACAACTTACACAAGTTTGAAAATGAAAATGGCCCCCCAGCGGCCTCCTCCAGCTGTCAAGTGGGTCTGGCGGGATTATAGTGTGTTTACCGAGGCAGCAGCTCACACTGTTGCTCACGCACCTGTGAACCCACTGAAGAGGAGGAGACGAGATATTAAAGGGAGAAGGAGAGTTATAGTACAAAGTGAACACAGGACTTTAGAAAATAGGGATCACGTGAAGATTAGGCACCCCACCTTATTTCGCTTTAAGATTGATGAGCTTTACGATAACCTAACCTAAGCTAAACTAACCTTACCTAACCTAACCTAACCTAACCTAAGCTAAACTAACCTAACCTAACAATAACCTAACCCAACGATAACCTAACCTCAGTTTATTTCACCTGATATTTAAACGCCCAAACACTCCTATTTTTTTCGAGGGGGTGGGTGGGGGGGGGGTGGGAGGTGGTAATATTAACATAAAAATAAAATAAACTTGAGCCTCTAATTCTCAAGCGATTCGAAAATATTAACATTTACAATAGAACGATAGCACACATTAACATAAATTCAAACAACAACAAAACGAACATAAAATTTGATTACTACTCACTAAACGTTGAAGCTTCAGTATATTTTGTGAATTTATAGAACATTCATAAACACGTGAATTATTGGAACACTCGTCTGAAACATTAATATACAGAAGTCATGTCGTTACACTGGTTTATTTTACCTCACTTATATGTCCGTGAATTACAAAGTTTTTTTTTTATTAGAGGAAAGTATGTGTGTAGGTGTGGATGTGGGGGTGTGGAGGTGTGGATATGTTGGTGTGAATGTGGAGGTGTTGATGTGTGGTTATGGATGTGTAGGTGTGAATGTGTAGGAGCGTATGTGTAGGTGTGGATGTGTAGGGGTGGATGTGGAGGTGTTGATGTATGGGGGTGGATGTGGAGGTGTTGATGTGTAGGTGTGAATGTGTAGGTGTGGATTTTGGGGTGTGGATGTGTAGGTGTGGATGTGAGGTGTGAATGTGTAGGTATGTATGTGTAGGTGTGGATGTGTAGGTGTGGATGTGTAGGTGTGGATAAGTAGGTGTGGATATGTAGGTGTGGATATGTAAGTGTGGATGTGTAGGTGTGGATGTGTAAATGTGGATGTGTAGGTGTGGATGTGTAGGTGTGGATATGTAGGTGTGGATATGTAAGTGTGGATGTGTAGGTGTGGATGTGTAAATGTGGATGTGTAGGTGTGGATGTGTAGGTGTGGAGATGTAGGTATGGATGTGTAGGTATGGATGTGTAGGTGTGGACGTGTAGGCGTGGATGTGTAGGTGTGGATGTGTAGGTGTGGATATGTAGGAGTGGATGTGTAGGTGTGGATATGTATATGTGAATGTGCAGGTGTGGATATGTAGATGTGAATGTGCAGGTGTGGATGTGTAGATGTGAATGTGCAGGTGTGGATGTGTAGATGTGTAAATTTGGATGTGTAAATTTAGGAAAGACGAAAAACTAAAATTATAGTCTTTTTCACAAGTAAATAAAACGTTGGATCACCTGAAGATTAGCCCCCCACCCCCAACTTATTTCACCTAAGAGTAACCACCCTAACGCTAACCTAACCTAACCTAACTTAACCTAACCTAACCTAACCACCCTAACGCTAACCTAATCTTAAATAATCGCCTCCAGGTAAAGTAGGGGTGTTCAATCAACAGGTGAGATAAGCTGGGAGGGCTAATGTTCAGGTAATCCAAAATTATAGAGAATGTGATTTGTTAATGGTGAATGTGAGGAGAATAACATGAAGGTAAAAGTAGAAAAAGCAGGAAGAGGAAGAAAGTAGGAATACTGGATCTATCGTAAATCCCACCTGGGTCACCAATATTCCTCAGGGGAAATCCCCAGGCCTCGTCCGCTCTGTAATTACCTCTGACTCAGACCTGTGGCTGACTCTAGGCTAGGCCGGGGCCCCGTTTGACACGTTTCCTCGTGTATGAACTTCTTAGATCGGTGTAATATGTCTATTGGTGCACCGATATGAAGCCTGTGGAATTAATAAGAAGATTTTCAAATTATAATCCCAGGAGTTCACTGTCCCAAGATTCACCGTTGACGTAAGTTGTTGACAAGCAAAAGTTGTCAACTGCTAGCTAAGAAAAGCGTTTAAGAGAGCTTAATGAATTATATGATAACACGTACGCCTCAACTAGTCTTATATCTTGGTCGTGTAGCTGACGTGTGTGAGTCACGTTGTCTGAATTAAGATATTTTAAAACAGTCATAACTTACACGGGGACCTTATATGCTACCGAGATTAAACCATAACAAGTCATCAGTTGTGGTGATGGTGGGGGAGGGGAGGTATCTCAGGGAGGGGATGGTGCCGGGGAAACTTGAGGGGGGGGGGTGCTGGGAGGCTCTGAGGGAGCGGATGCTTGGGGGTTCTGAGGGAGGGAAGTGTCTCTGGAGTAGGTTCAAGAAGGGAGGAAGTATATCCATGATGTCCCTTGGAAGTTAGGACACTTAACACCTATAGAACAAGAGAACTGACACATATAGATCCACCCCGTTGGACCTTTAGCTTGGCAGTGAGAAGTGATACCACTCTCAGTGTCAAGAACTAACTGAATTACTCAGAATAGGCAAACTGTACTCCAAGCTTTGTCAGTAAATTTGTTAAACTAAAATTGTTGATCTGGTATCTCAGAAAATTGCTCTGGATCACTGGACCACTTAATAATACCTTTACACACTCACACAAGCACTGAATACAACACCCTCGCCATACTGTGGAAGGGAGGGGAGGGGGAAGAGCTACAAGAAGATGAAATTCGATATGCTGCAATACCAAGTGTATCTGTGTGTTTGTGTGATCATGAAATATTATCAAATTGTTATTCCATATATCTGTTTTTATATATTTACTACTGGTTTTTATTATAGTTATCGACCCGGTTCTTGAGACTAACTACACTATAATATTCACGTGTTCAAAGGTATGATTCCGAAGAATACAATCCGCTGGTAGGAGGGGGGCGGGCACAAAGGTGTTGGGTGTAGCGGGTCGATCACAGATGTAGGGGGAGGCTGGGGAGGTGTGTGTGCCTGGGAACTCACTCACTCGCTCAGAGGGACACACACTGAGTACTGCCATCATGGAGAACCATCATACATGGCTTTTTAATATTTCGATTGAATTTTAGGGATTATTATTTTCAGGTATATAACGACGTGGTATAAATAATTAAATAGTTTGGAGTTTACACACACACACACACACACACACACACACACACACACACACACACACACACACACACACACACACACACACACCTACACCTCTAAGCTCCTTAACACTTAATATATGACTATCCTCAGGCCCACCTCACAACCCACTCAGTACCAAAGACAGTGAGAGCCAATTCCTTGCTCCCTCACAAGCAAGATTATCCCTCAGTGAGATTCTTTCTCTCGTGAGCACCCCGAGCTATTCTTACAACCTAGTTCTCCTCCACCCTAACACCCAAGGCCATCTCTTTGAGCCAGCACTCTTCCTTCTGTCACCCGAGAGCCATCCAAGAGCCAGGTCTCTTGTTTCCCATCTCGACTCACCCTCTCCCCCTGGGCCTGGCATTCACGTCATAGATCTCAGAGTCTCTTATGACACATTCTTGCAGTAAGTTTGGATGGTAAAGTAAGTTTGGAGGTCACATCTGCTGAGTCTTTAAGGGTTCACGAGGGGAAAGAGAGGCGGGTAACTGATGGATTCTTAACTCGGTGTTGCTTACATTTTTTTTTATTGAGACTAAAGCCTCCCCGCAGCCCACAATAGACGGAAAAGGGTCGAGTTTCGTGCCCTAAGTAGAATTTGCAGTTATGTCAGCCGACAAGGTGCTTACTGGAGGGCAGTAATGTCCCGTAATACTACAAATCTCTGTTAACTGCAAAAGTCTCGCCTCAGCCACAATTTTTTTTTTTTTGTAGGAAAGTTGGAACAACCGAGTCACAACACCTCCGAGAATATTTGAGTTTAATCGGCGCTTGCCATTTGAGATGGTTGTTGCCAGCGTTGTTTTTTCTCAGATAATTGATGATTACTCTTACATCACACACCACCACCTGTGTCATGGCCTCGTGAAGGTAACTTTAAGTGTTTGTTGTTACTCAATAATCCAAACTATAACCGTGATGATAACTTGTGTTAGGTTCAGCATTTGTAAACATTATTGCGTCACCTGAAGCATAAATATTACATTTTAGTGGTCAGAGGTTTTTAACTATGTCACTCAGTAGCTTATGATCACCATTCCTGACTGACTGACTGAGGAAACAATTCTCTCAGCTCAGGGAAGGGACTTTACCACCAGCTCTACCTCACCCCATTTGTAATTGTCTCTGAGCTCTCCTGCGACTCCCCCACTCACGTCACGGACATACTACAACTCCGGCTCGCTAACCACTAACACAGCTGATGAAAATTTCTCTTCACCCCCATAAGTGTTAAATTCAGCGCAGATTTCAGCTCGCTTAAGATACAAATACGATGCCCAGTTTGTACAGAAAAATCTCCTTTACTAGTTCATGACCTATTTTTTTCTTTTGTTTTTACACATTTTAAGATATTCAGTCAAACGTAATTAGTATGATAAATAGGTTCACAGAAACTTAGATCTGTATTTGCAATAAAACTCCCTTTAAACCAGACTATGTGTGAAGAAGGGGGGAGGTTCCGCTTGTTGTAAATTTCCAGTTTTTCTGAGCAATTCTATGTTTATTGTACACTTGCAGTAGTTCGTCGCATCCTTGTTCCACGAAACAGTACAGGAGCATTTCATGTGACGTCATGACTTTTGTTTACTTGTCGAACTGTAGGTAGATTACGACGGGATGAGGGAGATCAGTGGCATTCACTGGCCTGGCTCACTGAGAAACAAGATCGCAGATATTACACTGAATATCCTAACCAGTAAAGTGAACTATTTGATTAATAAATATATACCCAAGACCAAACCCACTAGCTCCAGGAACGCAAAGAGACTCGTTACACGTAAACCAGAAATTCAAGACGTGAGTTATGACAAATGATGAGTTGGACAGAAGAATGTATGATAGTTACAGGAACCAAGCAAAGTCAGAGTGCAGAAAGACTGAAAAAAGTTTCAGAGGTGGATTGCAAGCGAGGTCAAGTCAAACCCAAAGGCTTTCTACTGTTACGCAAAATCGAAATTAAAAACACGTGTGGGTGTATCGGATCTGAGGCTTGAAGATGGTAGTTACGCAGACAAGGTCAGGACAAGGCGGAAGCGTTAAACAAATTCTTATCCTTGCTGATCTCAAGAGATGATGCGAACAGTCTCCCTGCTTTTGAGGAAAGACGGTTCGACACAGCGCTGACATACAATATATTCTCAGAAGAGTGTATTAGAAACAAATTGTCAAAGCGAAAGGTTCATAAGAGCCCTGACCCTGGCATGGTGTATCCCAGAATGCTAAGAGAGTTGTGCTGAGCCCTTTATGATTCTGTTCTGTAGATTCCTTGATGAGCAGAAGGTCCTCAGTTCTGGAATATGGCTTATGTGAGTCGTGTATTCAAGCAAGGTGGTCGCCACTCCACGAATAATTATAGGTCAATGAGCTTTACCAGCATAGTGTGCAAAGTACTAGAGAACATTATACGAGAAGCCATGACAGAACATTACTACAAAACAACCTTGTAAAGGACTGCCAACACGGTGTTATGTCGGGACGCTCCTGTTTGACGCAATTTCTAAGGTGCTGGATGTTTGGACACAGATTCTGGAACATGTGACAATATCGGCATTATATATCTGGACTTTGCCAAGGCTTGCAGCAACATTTTTGTTGATGCGACTAGTGTTACAATGAATGTCACTAGTGTTAAATTAAGGTCACTAGTGCTAAATGAGTGTCACTAGTGCTAAATGAATGTTACTAATGCTAAATAAATGTCACTAGTGTTAAATAAATGTCACTAATGTTAAATAAATGTCACGAGTGTTAAATAAATGTCACTAGTGTTAAATATTTGTCATTAGTGTTAAATAAATGTCACTAGTGTTAAATAAATGTCATTAGTGTTAAATGTCACTAATGTTAAATAAATGTCACTAATGTTAAATAAATGTCATTAGTGTTAAATAAATGTCATTAGTGTTAAATAAATGTCACTAGTGTTAAATAAATGTCATTAGTGTTAAATGTCACTAATGTTAAATAAATGTCACTAATGTTAAATAAATGTCATTAGTGTTAAATGTCACTAATGTTAAATAAATGTCACTAGTGTTAAATAATTGTCATTAGTGTTAAATAAATGTCATTAGTGTTAAATAAATGTCACTAATGTTAAATACATGTCATTAGTGTTAAATAAATGTCATTAGTGTTAAATAAATGTCATTAGTGTTAAATGAATGTCATGTCTGAAATAGCAGTTCCATGCACATGACACACAATTAAGTGACACATGACGACAAACTTCTCCTAGTCCAGTAATACCTGTGCAATGTCCACAACATACAACACCATTTGCATTTGCGTTTTTTTTTCCACTGGACCATTCACATAGTTTTCCTACCATTGGTCTTCTTAGCCCTGCCAAAGGGTAGCAAGGAAAATAATACATTTTAGTACAAGTTATTGCAGCTGGACAGTAAAGAATGCTGCTTCATTAAATACTGTATATACTGCAGGTATCTTCTAGGCACTCACTTGTAGGCTTCCAGAAATTTTTTGGTGTTCAATGAGGTGTTAGTGTACTGACCTGGAGTGTCAGTCAGGTAAGTTATACTTCCCACATAATACTCGTGGCCACAGTTTAGGGCCATCATTTCAGTCTTCAGTCTTCTAGGTAAGCTTCTCTATAACCTTTGCTGGCTTGATAGCTTAGTTCCCTATACAGTGTCCAGACAATCAAGTAACCAAGAACATGAAACAAAACAATGAGACGTCAGTGTACATATGACAACGAATATATTTCTAGTTAATTGAAGACGTAAGAATGTATGTCTAAATTTTAATTACAAACAGTTGCTAAGCAGAAGCATCCAGTCCAAACATAATCACAGCACATAACTGGAACACGTATCATTCTGCTAAGGTTGTGACACATTTTGCCTACGTGTTACTGTTCTTTTTATTTGTGTATACCCTTCAGGACGTTCTCTATAAACCATTTTCTATGTTACAACCTCCTCACTCCCCCCCTCCACCCCGCGACTGTACTTGTATCAATACAATTACGGCGTTCTAAAATGTCTGAATTTATTTCCTCCTTGTTACATAAACTTTAATATTTTCTCAAGCGTTAGAATGGAGAGGTGATATATTGGACAATAACGACACACCACACGCTTCCAAACATTACACTGTGCAATGCATTTTTGACGTTGAAACAAAGAATAATAACTTCAGGGTGTTAGGAATTTTTATACTTCATAGTTGAAGAATTACAGGTTAAATATGACGGGAGAAACTAGTGCCGGGAGCTCCACCAACACAACTATACGAGTGATATATGATTTTAGTTTAACAAATTTATTAACAAAGCTTGGAGTACAGTTTGCCTATTCTGAGTAATTCAGTCAGGTCTTGACACTGAAGGTGGTATCACTTTCACTGCCACGCAGGACAGAGGTTCCTACACAAAGGAATATATCATATTCATTAACAGTAGATTTAGGTCAGTCATATGTGGGTGATATCACTGTTCAATGCCAAGCAGGACAGAGGTTCGTACACAAAGAAATACATTGTATTCATTAGCAGTATATATATATAGGTCAGAGTCATGTGTGCGATGTCACTGTTCACTGCCATGCAGGACAGTGGTTCATATACATTGGACGTCATATTTTAATTAAAGACTAATCAGTGTGGGTTAGCAAATTTTGGAAAAAAACAGCAAGTATGTCCTCAAGCACCCCTGATTCAATGTAGTAATTACAAAGTTCATGATACAATAAGCCAGGTGGCCTGAAGTCTTTGACGGTGTCACATTCAATAATATAGTGTTCAAGTGTATGCTTTAAAGGTTTATCACAAAGTTTACATGTTGAGTGTTCCGGTATGGGTACAGCGTTACTAACTTGCCCGATGTGTCTGTATCCTAGCCTAATTCTGGCCACAACTATATCACATTGTCTAGTTCTGTCCTTATGCTGGCCATACCGGTACCTCTCGTCACAACATTTGTCATATTTACTAATGCTACAACTGCCAGGTCTCTGCATTTCTTAGTTCTTCTAGATCAGAGTTCATGATTCTGACTTGAATGTTTTTAAGTACAGCATTGGACAGGCCAAGGTCACGGTCAACATTTTCTTTCTTACATGCCTCATTGGCGAGTCTATCAGCACAGTTATGATACCTAATTCCAACATGGGACGGAATCCACACAAATTCGATACGAGAGTTGTTATCATTGGCAGTTATCACATTTATTTTAATATCACATACAACTTTAGACATAGAACCTGACGGGCTGTTCATTGATTTCAAAGCACTTTGAGAGTCACAGAATATAATCCCACCGCCATTTTCTTTAAGGTAGTCTGTAGCTAAGTAGATTCCAGTTAGTTCAATTTGTGTTGTGCTGGCCCAGTTGTTCAGCCTTTGCTTGTTTGACGCTATCATCTCTTTTTCTTTATATAATACAATTGCACAGCCTGTTCTACCTGTGTTTGTCTGCACAGAACCACCAGTAAAAGCATAAAATTCTCTTTATTTAATACTCACTATGTGTCTGTTAATAGTTTCTAGTGTGACACATATCATCACATCGGTGTTTAACATTTGCTTACTACCAACAGGAGTGTAATTAATAGGAACTGGTATATCCAGCCAAGGAGGAATGGCATTAATGGGTTTGTCTATGGTAATTGGGACATCCAGTTTCAAGAGATTTGCAACACTTTTATGAAGCCACGCCCCAAAGAGAATCTTTTGTGGAAGGTTAGCGAGATAGTCGGGATTACTTAGATAGAACATCAACTCAGTTTGAGCTGTAGTTTGGGGACCATTGTTCTTCAAAACTTTGACACAAAACATGGTATTAAGTAGAGCTATCCTCTCAGATAGGGAGGGCAGCCCGAGCTCTTTCCTCATGTTTACAATTCTGGTTGATTTTGGGCATCCTAGAATGATGCGCATGGCTTCATTTTGCACTACCTCAAGGCTGTTGAGTTGTTTAGGTGGAATAGTCACAAGATGGAGAACATGATAGTCAACTACAGAACGAATGAAGTGAAGAAAGAAAGTACGAGCATAGGTGATGTTAATTCCATAGCCCTTGCCAACAAGGGTTCTGAGGGGTTTAATGCGCTCCATTAGTTTGGCACGAAGGTTGCCGACAAAGTTTGCATCATTCACACAAATTTTAAGATATTTATAAGAGCTACATAGTTCCAAGGGCATGCTGTTAATGTTAAAGCCAAGAGGCAGAGGGTGAGCAGGATGAGGATTGAGGACCCTCGTCTTGTCAACAGATATTATGAGACCACATTCCACAGTCCTCTGAGCAAATACATCCAGCAAGGCTTGAAGCCTGAGCTTGGTATGTGTCATAATGCAGATATCATCAATATAGCATATTACAGCCTCGTTTCGCTGAACTGGAATGTCAGCAATAAGCTTGTGCATCAGTATATTAAAGAGCATAGGACTTAACACTCCTCCCTGAAGCATGCCAAGCTCAAATGCTCTCATTCTGGTACTTTTGACATATATGAGGAGTATAATAGTATACGTGGCGCTTCATCAAGGTAATAACTTGCAGACAATCACATGTGCAGAGATTAGATGCTCGAGAAGCTTTGGTTGATGGCTAGAATGTAATGTAACCGTAGAATAATAAAGGGAGGATAATAAACGACGGATATTGAGAGGGAGGAGACTAGCAGTAACAGCCGTATTGTTTTGATTGGACAACTTACAAAGGGGAGCTGAGGAGGATTGGTAAACACTCTCCTACACTCAAGTGCGTAAAGGCAATATTCCACTTGAGGGGAAAATAAGACATTTGTAAAGGGTGACAAGTTGAGAGAAGCATATGAGAAAAAAAACGAAAGCTTGGTTTTTTGGGGACCATTTTTTACCAGGTTCAGGGTAGAAAATATAATGGTTAGATTGTGTGTAAGGAGACAGGAGGGGGGAGGGGGGGTTAAGGGAATAAAACCCGAGTGAAATTCGTTCAGAACTACTCGGTCACCGCAGCTGTACATAATACAATTTATGGAGACAAGAGCAGCAGCTACAACAACAGCAACAATGGAAATTTGGATAAAAAAGATCAATGAAACGCTCTATTTTTTTAATTTCTAAAACAATAAGAAAATATTCACTAAATTTATCGACAACATAAATGAATGGTGTGAGTGAATAAGGAAAGAAAGATTAACAGTGACAGGAACCAAATGAAATCCATATTTTGTGCCAAAGGTTAGCAAACGGTTCTCGAGGTGATTGGAAAAGTTGCAAGCTTGTGATTATTTCCGGTACTTCAGATATACAAATAGACTATGGGTCTATCGTTGGATGGTTGAGGAGAATTTTAAGTTTTGGAGATATATTGTAAGTTAACAAATTTCCAGGAGTTAGGTAACATTGTGGATATTGAAAGTGTGAAGATCATATGCAGGACTGAAGTTAACTCCATGGCACAAGTGCTCAACTCATCAGAATACAAGAATTATATTTAGGCAAGTAACTATGGTGGGGTCTGGGTGTCAAAAGACCTGGTGAAATGTTGCGATGCTTACTGTTACTAACCATTAGCTTTTATTTTGAGTTGTGATGATACTTCAGTCTTTACGTATCCTTTTCGCCACTGAATCGGTTGGTCACGTCTCTGTTACCCACTGTTAGCTAGTACTGGGCATGTATGATAAAAGGTACCGAGTTATAAATATGTTGGTTACTCTTATTTTCAAAATCTGGAAGTACCGTTATTATTATCATTAACCTAACGAGAAAAAAGGTATATATATATATATATATATATATATATATATATATATATATATATATATATATATATATATATATATATATATATATATATATATATATATATATGGTAAAGAATACTCCATCTGATAGTGTGGTGAAAAGCCTCATAACTAACTTAAAGATCGACTGGAGGAAGGGAAAATATATGTAGAGGTCCTCAGCAGGTCTGAGGCGGTCGACTTGCTGACGACAAATTACCTTTCATCACCAATCTGTGTGGACTCGAGGAAGAAAATGTGTAAGAAATGCTACAGACGTGTTAGTTTTTGATGAAGGTCGTCGAGGGTGTGTCAGAAAAGGTGTCCTGCTCATGTTAGAAGTGTGGTAGAGGAGATATGATAATAAAAGTAGTTCAGGAAAAAGTTAAGAAGCGTTAAAGTTACATATGCTGACCTCACCGAAGAACCATAACAAAGCTTTTGTGATCAGCCACTATGTTTATAGCTTTCACGTTGTTTCTACAGGTCTAATTTCATCAGCCAATTAAGTAAGGTATATTGTTTGTGTGTAAACATATCGGGCTTCATTGGTGCAGCAGAAAAGTAATAAATAGCAGTATTACATCTCCTGAAATAATAGCACTGATAAGTAAAAACTAAAGGTTAGCTAACGCTCTTTATATAATTCCTGTTTATGCTTAAATATCAGCTTAGTTTAGTATTTTATAAATCTTTAAAAAAATAATATAGATTAGAATCATGTGCACTGTGCAGTACCTGTGAGCGTAACTAATTTTTTTTATAATAAAAGCATGAAGGCTAGTATCGTCTATCTAGTTTTCCTATACTAGGCCTATAGCGAAATTGTTAAACAGTATTAAAATAATGAATTTTTTATTTTATTATCATTATTTAATACACGCAAAGAATATACCAGTACTGATATTCCTTAGAAGACCTTATTTTTTCAAACTCCTGAGAATATTGCGTAGAAGGCCTAAATTTCCCGAGAATCAGGAAAATTCCAAGTGAAACTTTGGAATAATATAGTGCAGGCGTGAATTTTATTTGCATTTGAATCAGTATAAATTCAAATTGATGAAAATTTTGTGCTTATATCTAAAAAAAAGTCAGCAATCGATGCATAGAATGATTATTTACATAAACAGTGTGATAATATATTATTTATAATTCAACCAGCTGCCAGATGTGGCAGCAAGCTGCAGTTTATATTGTTATAGGTACTTTGTGGACATTAAATAACCAATTATAATAACCGAATTCTCATTCAACAAAAAATTATTTTATCGTTAATGGAAATAAAACATTCCACTTCAGTTAGGTCTAATTTAGTACCTATTGTTTGCACTTTCGTAAGTTTAATATTATAACAGGAAAGGAAGTTTATATCTTTATCTGCATGACTTCCTATGACGGATATTCTCGAAACCAATACAGATTATACGAAATTTCTGTTAAAAAATATTGCGTGGCAAAATGATCCAAATAAATTATAAATGTCACCTGATAACGTCTTATAATGATTATTTTGACATTTCAAGACATCATTCGGCCGTAATGATTGCCGCAGTCCCACTGTCTACGGCCAGTAAAGCTAGAAAACAAAGCTTCATCATATATCTAAGATATTATATTAATTTTTTTATAGTTTTATATATTACGTGCAGTGGTTATTTACTTTGTTCATTTTGGGTGATATTTTTTAAACATCAAACAACACTAAGAAATACGAACCATCCGGTCAGATAGGGTCACTGTTCAGAACTTCAGTGTTCAGTTCACTTGTTGGTGTTATCAAAGACAGTTGTGGGGAAGGACTATGAAAGTGCAACAGGACGTCTGTTGTCGAATTCAAGTTTTAAGGCTATTCCTCGCATCAGTGCGGTGAAAGTGAACTTGAAGTCAATCATAACACATTAAAAAAGGTCGAAATAATTATACTTTTGATGCAAGAGAAACCATGAGGAAGAAACTACCACTTTTTATATTGTCACCGGGTGTCGCTTGCCCTCCCTTGGAGAGGTTCGGGTAAATATTCGACTGTCTTATGTGTTACGATTTAATAATAATAATAATAATAATAATAATAATGATATTAAAAGCAAATTATAATAAATTTTATAAAAAAATACAAAATATAAATAAAATAAAGATCAATAGTGAGAAACAATATATGTATGTTGTGTTGTCAAAGAGAGAGAAACAATTGAGACCCTGCAATTGTGTGTAAATGAGGCAGAAAGTCAGATCAGCAACCTGGGACTTGGTCCAAATTTTTGTGATGCCATATGGCAGCAAGGTCTACCATAAGACAACAATGAGGGGTTCCAAAGAGGTGAGGTGAGGTTAGGTTAGGTCAGGTCAGGTCAGGTCATTTGTGAGGGAAACGTCATAGAAGAAAAGTGTCTTAGAATTGTTTAAACTGTTGATTGCAAAGATAAAACTCCTAAGACTCCATGGTTGTGTGAAAGTAAAATTTTACCGGCACCTCTTATGGAGGGTGTTTTTAAACTGTTTTGTATGCTTCTTTTCGAGATATAGCCGAGTTAAGATAGCATCTTAGTCACTTGACGTGTGATGCAGCAGAGGTAAACATGTACCGTGGCCGTCAATGGTTCAGTAATTATGAGGGAGTTTTTAGTCACAGTTTAGTATGCTGATTACTTTTTTCTATTCAGTTTCGGTAATTATTGACGACTGACCCGCGGCTGATTTTTCATAGAAAACGATTATAAAAACGCCGCAACTTCACTACTTTATAGTGGACACTTTCGTAGTTTGTGCATATGTGTTAAAAAAATTAAACCTAACCTAACCTTAGTTGATATGAAAAACAAGCAGCAGAAGTGTTGTTAGAAGACCTCACCAACCTAACCAAACAAACCTAACTTCCTAGCCGGGGGGGCCTCCGTCCCCTGGACTCCCTGGTATATTAAACAGAAAGAACTTACTATTATAGGGTGTAATTTTACGTTTTTTGTTGACGTGAGAGCAGCTGTCCGTACCAAACGGTTCTTAAGCATGTTTATTATGCGTGTGCCAAAAATCAGACTGCGTTTCAAATGCCTCCGTTAAATAATCAGGGCAAAAACTCGGATAATGACCGTCCGGTGTTTTACATCCAGGGATGAGACGTCATCGTTGCATAACCGCCGAGAAGACGATGTAGTGCGTGCCTAGGCTCATAATTATTTAGCAAATGAAGTAAAAAAATAAACTAAAAAATATAACTCGTCCGTGGGTCAGTCGTTAATGTTAACCCCAGTTTCTTGTGTAAATGCTTAGTTTTCTAGATATAGGAAAGATAATATAGAGGTTAGGTTAGTTTCTTAGGTTTGGTTAGGTTAGCACACGATTTCAGCCGTTTTTATATTTTGTACCACCATAATACAGTATTCCCTAGTAAACAGTGCGTTAATGTTCGAAATAAGGCAAACAGAGTATTGGGTTTTATATCTAGAAGTGTAAGTAACAAGAGTGCAGAGGTCTTATTGCAACTATATCTTGCGCTAGTCAGGCCGCACCTCGATTATGCGGTTCAGTTCTGGTGCCCTTATTACAGAATGGATATAAATTCACTAGAGTCGGTGCAGCGAAGAATGACAAAAATGATTCCTGGACTTAGAAACCTTCCATATCAGGATAGGTTAAAGAAACTTAACTTGCATTCCCTAGAAAGACGAAGAGTGCGGGGAGATATGATAGAAGTATTTAAGTGGGTGAAAGGAATCAATAAAGGGGATATAGATAAAGTTCTTATGATATCCGAGCAGGATAGGACTCGGAGCAACGGATTCAAGTTGGATAAGTTTAGGTTTAGGAGGGAGATAGGAAGAAACTGGTTCACAAATAGGGTGGTGGACGAGTGGAACAAGTTTAGCAACTTTGTAATAAGTGCGGGAACTCTGGAAAGTTTCAAAAGGAGGCTAGATAGATTCATGGATGATAGAGAGTGGTAGTAACTCTCGACAGGAGCTGCCATGCGCAGGCCAACCGGCCTATTGCAGACTCCTTATGTTCTTATGTTAAAATCAGTGAAAACCGGAGTATTTTTAAACCCATGTTCAATGTGAAACACCGGACGGTCATTGTCCCAGTTTTTGCCCTGTTTATTTAACGGAAGCTTTTGAAACGCCGTCTGTTTCTTGGCACACGCATAATAAACAAGTAATGGCGGCTACCCCCACTTTTTTGTAGGGAATGAAGGCGAGAGAAAGTTAGTGGAGGGAAGAAGAGGATTAATGGTTAGGATATTGAAGAAATTTAGGAGGAGGTAATAGATGGTGGACTAACCGCCTTGCTAATGACTAGCAAAGTCATTGTGGTTGATTTTTTAGACATGTTTTTCTGGTTGGTTGTCCATTTTGGCAGCAGTGACATTAAACAGCCATTTGCGAATGTTTTGAAAGGTCATATTTCATAGTCCACCGACCATGCTAGCAAGTATTCTGGTCTCGGGAGGTTGTCTTTTGTCTGGCCGTAAAGATCAGGGGTGGGAATGGTCTCCATGAGGTTTGTTACCGTAAATTTTTGGGGACCATCTATGGTTGTCATTCTCTTGGTGGGAGCCATTGTAGAACTTCTTGCTCGGATCGTTAAAGTTTTTGCCAGGCTGCTGTCCAGGTGTGTAGTTGCTGGTTGACCGTTCTTACTTTCGGGTCTCTGAATTTCGGCTGTGGTTCTCGTGAAGGGGTGCTTTCACCTGTGAAGAATCTCGGGTTTCGTTCTGGAACACCTGTAGCTTTAGTATTTAGGCGGTCCTCGTAGTGTGAAGAGGTACTGCTGGGTATGTTGACAAAGGTCTGGCGAATTACTAAGTTGATTTACGTAAACTAATTCAAGATTGTGCTTGCCAGGAGAAAGTGGAATAAAAACGTATTGACAACTGTCTTCGCAAAGGCGGGGATTACTGGGATGGAAAGGCACGTTTCTTCCTAGGGGTAGCTAACCAGTTACCCATTCATGTTTTGCAGTCGTGGAGTATAATAAGAATCTTCAGAGTAAAACAAACTAGCCGTCAATGTGACCATGACATAAGTGATGTGATCAAGCGTAGTTTTATTTTCTAAGATGCTTCTTTATTCTATCTGGGCATTTTTGATTACTAATGGATGAGTTTTCCTTCTGCACAGGGGGTATCACTGTGAATTTGGGTTGACTGACTTGGATTTTCTATATTTTTCGTATTTAATTACAGGTACCTTTTCTGTTTCCCGCTTGGTGGCGTTGACCTGTAGTGCACGTGATTTTCCTCGGTGTGTTGCTATTTGTTTAATGTTATCTTTTTACATAACATCCTCGTTTCCTATTCTGGTTGGAGGTCGGATGTCACTTGTATAGATGATGTACAGACTGCAGTATAGGGAAGGGGAAAGGACGTTGGCTTGAGTGACTCCGGTCATGAGTGAGAAGGTCTGTTCTGTGTGCTGTCTGAATCTCAGTTCAGCGTTTCTGCCGTCAAGAAAGTTGCACAACAGCTTTTCGATGTTGGCGGGAAGTCCGAGTGGGAGGATTTGGCGAGACGTAATCCCATAGTAGCCGAATGCACGGAGACCTACGTTAGCCTCTTTTTTCCGCCGATTCGGTGTCTTTGAAATCGAGGCAGATAAGCTAGTGCATCACAAAACCAAAAGATGAATCCAACTTTGGTGGGGTATTTCTCATCCGTGCATGGGAGTGAGAGTTTGTGTGCTCGTATGTGAAATTATTCTTGTTTGAGGAGTGCAAACTTCCAAAACATTTTGAAACTCCTCCTCCTCCTTCATATTTTTATTTTACTGTTATCGATGCAATGAACTGGGCTCTAGCTCTTGATAGATCCTTCGGTTAAGTTCGGCCAAGGACAATTGCGGAACTATACTGATGTTTATATAGGGTGATGGAGCAAAACAACAAAAGTAAAGTTTTGGAAAAAGTTGAGGACGGAAACTAAAAAAAAGTAAGGTTTTCTAGTGTATTTTGTGGTGTTTCAACCGGATCTGACCTTTTCCGTCGCAAATGAGCCGTTATGGAGATATGACCCCCCCCCTCCACCCTCACTAACAGTATTGGTTGCACAAAGTAGAGGGAAATTGTGGGGTAAAAACACGCAAAACTGACGAAAAGAAACCTCCTAATCGGAGAAACCAGAAGGATCGTAACTAACATTCCAGCTGTTAATTAAGTTTTTTTTAACACCCTCCGTTGTGTTAAAAAAAAACTTAACAGCTTCTAGAGGATAAAGTGATGCTATTTGTAGGAGGACGTGGTAGATTACAGTACCTGTATAGTCTTGTGATCGTTGCATTCAGCTTGGAACATGTACCGGTATGTCCTTCTTATTGCCAGCACGAAGTATCCAATTCTTGATATCCTTCCACAGTCGTTCTATGTTTTACGAATAAACGCCTGTAACACTTCACAGAGGTTGACAGAATACCATGAGCCTTAAAAATGTCAATGGTAGCGGCTTCATTTTCAAATGCACGATGAATGGTTTGCCAAGCCGAGGAAGAACACGCGGTGTAAAGAGAAAACATATTGCAATTAATTAATTAAATTGGCGGGAGTTTCGATGTCACGTGATACGCTTGGGCAGGCTTTTGAATTTGAATTTGAATTTGTCAATTACAAGACGGCTACTCTGCGACGGCTGCTCTTTCTCGGATTGGCAAACCATTCAAGGTGTGGTTTTTTGTGTAAATAACGCCGCTGCTATTGATATTTTCAATGCTAATGGTGTTCTGTAAACTTCCGGAAACTGTCCGAAGTGGGGAAGTGTGATGCATACTGCCATTATCGTGAAGATAATCTTACCAGTTGGATTTTTGCGAGATTCACCATACACATGACAGTGTACCTACGCATCATCCCATTCTAATTTTAATCCCCATCATGATAGTTTGTTTGCTTAATATATTTGTTTTTAAAGTTTAAAGGCAAGTCATTCCCTGTATCAACAATACCTTGTAAAAAAACAAAAAACAGATTTCTTTAGATCCCTTCACCCATTATTTTACAAAAGATTTAATCAACTTTTAATCAACTTTACCCTTTATACTCGTATTTATATGACTTTCCAGATCAAGTAACTTGTAAATATTGTATCCATGTATCTCGTGTGTTCGGGGAGATTGAAATATACTGTACTAAGAAAAAAATCACTCATTTCCTCTCAGTATGTTGTGGTGCCTCTGAAATAGTTTTCCACCGTCAATGTTTCCTTGAATCATGTCTTCTAGCTGTCTTCTGTTTTCTAATGTTGTTACTCCAAGTCATCTTAATTTTTCTTGAGATTAAATTTTGCAGTTCTATAGCCATCGTTGTTACTCTTCTCTGTACTTGTTCATTGGTAAGGTAAGATGACTACGCCTGTACCGTGTACACTGCATATCCATTGTAGAATGTCGTAAAGTTTTCCATGTTCATACGATTCAATGAATACCGAATTATTCCTGACATCTGATTTGCTTTTTTGAATTTAGATGTGCCCAAAGGCGTTATTCTGTACTTGTTGTGGTCAAAGGCATAACTCGTGTTCTTGTACATTTAACCCCAAATATTTGGTGCGAGGGGGGGAGGGGGTATTGGTCACCAGATTTTTATTTAATACCCGGTATCGTTCGTATAGTTATTGAACTGAATCTTCATCAGGATTACTGGCATTTTATAGTTTAATCTGCATTACAGTTATTCTAATCGAATGATCATTTTGAAGGCTCTCAATTTTGCTGTCGGCACGGCGTAGTTGAGTAGATAAGAATTTAATTACATTGTTTGGAATAACGATTTTTCTAGGATTTGATGAAGGATCTGAAATAGGTTTCATTACAGTGCCACTCCTGTAACGTTACATACATACATAACTTATACTATACACCACATTTTGGTTGTTCAGTTCACTCTTTAAGCAAAGAGCACCGCTTACACACTAGGTTATTAAAGGGAAACTTGAATAAACCTTTACCAGTGTTCGGAAAACCTCACGATATCAAGCAACATACCATCTTTGGGAGAACTAACTTCCAGGCACATAAGCTCCTTTACTTACAAATGTTGTGTTATTGTAGTTGATGGGAATATTGGATTTCAGTCGTGGTATCAGTGGGGAGGGATGAGAGGGGTAGGTGCCATTTGGGTTTTATGGATTATTTACTTCTCACACAGTTGTACGTATTTCAACATCACGCATTTATGACACATTTCCAACAGTTTCCGCTGGGCATAAAGACTATATTACCGACAGACAGATGCCACAGAACCTACAAATATGCCATGCCTAACCTAAACCTAACCTAACCTAAACCTAACCTAAACCTAACCTAACCTAAACCTAACCTAAACCTAAACCTAACCTAAACCTAACCTAACCTAATCAAGTAACGTTAGGAGGAGGAGAGTTAGCCTGCACGCCCAGACGAGGAACCTCTTAATTTTTCCCAGACTAATTAAGTACCTCCCATGCCATTAGCAACTAGAGAGAAAGTTTTGGGGGAACAGGTGAATTATTGAACGACTCGTCCTGCTCCTCTGTGTGTGTCTCTCGTTTGGATCACAGATGTTGATCACTGGGAACTGCTGGAGAGAGAGAGAGAGGTAGAGGAGAGGGAGGAAAAGAGAGAGGGAGAGGAGAATAAAGAGGGGATGAAAGAGAAAGGATGGGAGAGTACAAAAAATGGGGAAGAATGACAGGGAGATAATATAAGAAGGATTGAAAGAGAGAGAAAGAGGGAGAGGAGGGGAACAGGGAGAGGAAAGCAAGACTGGTAAGAGGAGGAAGAGACTAGAAAGAATATATAGGGAATAACACACAAACTCTTAATAATTAGTATGGACTATGGTGGAACTTTTTAAGAAAATTTGTAGATGAATGATATAATTATGAGAAAGAACGAGTCGGAATTATACCAGACAATAAATTAGGAAAAAAAAATTAAATTAAGAAAGAAAAATGAGAACCAATGATAATGAGAAAGGGTATAAAGGGGAGGGACTGTGTTGATTCTGGTGAAGATGAGAAGGAAGGAAGGAAGGAAGGAAGGAAGAGTTTAGAGGGTAATAAAAGTGGTGGCTATTGGATACGAAGATAGGATAATAAGAATTGAGTTTTAAAGAAGAATGTACGAAGGTTGTATTGGGGGAGGGAAGGGGGTTGGGGGGGGTGGGGGACTCCGTAAATGAAACTGAGGAATTTTTGAGTGGAAGAAGACACACAGGTACGAAAGGCAGTGAAAAAATAATGAACGGATAGAAGAGATGAAGGAAATGAATTGGAGGATGCAGAGAAGATATACTGAAAGATGAACAATTGATGGGAGATTATTCAGTTGGTTTTAGAGAGAGAGAGAGAGAGAGAGAGAGAGAGAGAGAGAGCAGGGTAACATCACATAAAACATTACAGTAATATTATAAGCCGATTATGACAGAGAACAAGAGATGCGACTAGACCTGAGTGTCAATAAACCTTGTGACTGAAGGAATGCGATGGACTAGGAGAGGAAGTCGTGTTGTTTACACTTTACACTGACACGGAAGTAAGGCAGTCAGTCGTATCTGGTCTCTGTAACAAGTACTTAAATGTTCAGTAATTTTTCCAAAGAATCCTGTAAGATATAATACCAAGTTGTCTTTTTATAGCCCGGAGATTTTTTTATTTATTTATTTATTTTTTAAAGTTGGTGTGATAAAATTGATAATTAAGTTGGTTGTAGAAGGGAAATATGAGGTGCTATGATGAGGGTAGTCAGATGCCGGGGTACAGAAATTATGCGTTACTGAGGCTGAATCATGATAACACATTATCAGCAGTTACCGCATACATAAGTACAGTACTGTACTAACTTCTATTGTTCCACACAAGAAAAATGATCACATCTGTAAATCGAGGTTGAAATTATGAACTAGGCGACATGCGGTTACATAATTATACCAAGCGTGATGTCGCTCGCGTATTATTGCCCGACTTGGTTCATGACGTTATACACGTAAGCAAAGTCTTATTGAACTTGAGGCTAAGTCAAAACATTCTCTAGATATACAGTATTAACCCTTCTTTCTACCAGCTGGTAAGTTAGTATCACTAGTTGCAGAAATTGTCCGATATCCAAATTAAGTTTACCTTATTGTACACCCTGGCTAATCTACCAATATCTGTTTATCGATCTATTTACCTATATATTTCTGTCTATGAAGTTATCTGTCTGTTTATCTAATGTCTGTCAACGCAACTCAATATTTGATAAAGTAGGATGGAACAGACACAGTGATAACTAAACTAAAACCATTAGTAATAATTATACAACGCGCACGTTAAATACATTATCAGTCGACACTTCCGGGATGTGAGTTCCTTGTAGATATGTTTACTCTCTTCAGTGTCTGGGTTTGATAACGTGGCTAATCTCAAGGCCGATGAGAATTAACGAGAAACATAGGGACCTGTAGAGATACATGGGGAAATTGCAGTTGTATTTGTTTTAACATATAGAGGTTTAGAAAAAACTTGAGACGAATAAGAGAGCATTAACTTAAAATGCTCCTTGGAAGTCGTGTACCGTAATTAATCCATTGTGTACATAAACATTGTGGGTATACAGTGTACTGTACACTGAAAGACAAAAGTCTTGTCGCGAAATTTGGTGAAAACATGCAGTATTATGCCTAAGGGCTAAACTTTTGGTGCGCTCTGTAACTGTGGTAGGGGGCTCGCATAATGTACTAGTAAATTTAATCTTCG
This sequence comes from Homarus americanus, assembly GCF_018991925.1. Classification (NCBI taxonomy): domain Eukaryota; kingdom Metazoa; phylum Arthropoda; class Malacostraca; order Decapoda; family Nephropidae; genus Homarus; species Homarus americanus. Next base: position 306,030 of record NW_024730425.1, read on the forward strand.
GAAAAAACTGCGACATGACTTTTGTCTTTGATTGTACATATATATTACAGTTGTACAATGTGCATAAACAGTACATCATGTATACAATATGCACAGACAGTGCATATATAAAATGTGTATAGACTGGAGGTATAAAATGTGCATAGACAGTGCAGGTATACAATATACATGGACAGTGTAAGTATACATTGTGCATAGAGTAGGTATACAATGAGAATAGACAATGCAGATATGCAATGCATTGTAAGTAGACAATATAAGTATGCAAACAATGGTAAACATAATCTTAAGAAAGCCATCATAAGGTTATATCCATTAATAAAATTCAGTACAAAGAAAGTGACGAATGCAGATTACATAGAAGAGAATAAATATGCATGAAGGAACGTAGAAATGTATTGTTCTTAGTCGTGTTTGGGGGAAGTACTGACAAACTGAAAATAGAATATAAAGGTCTTTGAACGTTGTTAAGACCTTAGGAGCATCTTAAATCTCTCTGCAAAGCACCAAGGATCTTTGGCACGTCTTTTGGAACTTAGGAACGCTCTGAAAACTTTGGGACCTTGGACTGTATTGAGAAGCTTAGGAATGTACTAAGGTGATTTGGAATTCAGTGTCATACTTAGGAATGTAATTTTGTTTTAAAGTAATCGCTTGTGTTAGGATTTAAAATTCTATGACGAGTATTTATACTGTAGAGAAGCTATTTTTTCGCAGTAGTTCCAACTGAGTAATATCAAATACGTTACTGTTATAACATCATTATACAAAGCTTAAGCCAACTAGTCAGTGTATTCGGGATAATAAGTGCTCCCCATCTTGATATTTAACTAAGACAAAAAAAGATTCTTGTATATTACAAGAATGAATGAGTGATTAAATTTCAAGGCAACGAACGAGTCGTGTATTGTAGACAAATGGCCAGAACTGATTTATACGTTTGCAAGGTTTATTTGGTGCTTAGTTTATTTATCATTAAATACGTAAACTTTTTGATAATGAAGAAAATAAAAAATATCGTGTGATTTTCGGATATGAAATAATTGATATAATACATTTGTTAATACAACTTAAGCACCACAAGAATGTTTTTGTATGTAGAGGAGTATCCCCTTAATGTGCGCTCTTTGGTAGGATTGATCCGTTTTCTCTGGACTAAATGTTTCGTAACCGTTTTCTGTAAGTCCAGAGTTTAATATTTGGGGTAACTGATAGAGAATGCCTGGGATATTTGTATTCCAAGCCTTTGTTATAATGTTATTCAAGCATATAAATAAACACATTGTTGTAATATATTCTTTTCTGGATAGTATGAAGGTCAAGGTTACTAATTTTTTTATATTTTTATTTAAATCTTGGTTTTAAAATTACACCAAATTGGTCTGAGTAAAATCGAGTGAACTGTTCTCTCCGCTCTATTTTTTTTAACCTTAATTTACTAAATTTACTAGAATGAGAAAAATTATCATTACACTAACTGGCCTTAAATTTTTATTACGTTTGAAGAACTTTTCGAAATAGTGGTAGACACGTATATTAAATTCAGGTTTTCTTTTCGAATGTTAGAAGATATTTATATTTACTTATAATGTACAAATTTATGAGTGTTAGCAAGGTGGTAAAGGTGTCTTTGTTTCCAGAATGGCTCGAGGACGGAGCGGCCGAGCAGGGACCGGGAAGGGCGGAGGAGGAGGCGGCGATGGAGGACCAGCTGCGAGCAAGGGCGGAGGACCAAGAGGACGTCTGGCTCGAGGACGATGGACCGAGGACACCGCCGCCACCACCCACCGTCTTCCTCAGGTAAGTCCTCACTATTGACACGCAGAGAGAATTGTATACACTGCTGGGTCCTACTTCTCAAACTCTGATATTTTATGAGTTCCTCCGTAGCTTTGTATTAAAGAACATATACCGTCCAGTGGGGTGACTTAAATGGGTTCTGTTACTTAAATGGGTTCTGTTACTTAAATGGGTTCTGTTACTTAAATGGATCCTGTTACTTAAATGGATCCTGTTACTTAAATGGACCCTGTTACTTAAATGGACCCTGTTACTTAAATGGGCCCCATTACATAAATGGGTGCTGTTACTTAAATGAACCCCGTTACCTAAATGGACCCCGTTACCTAAATGGGTCCTGTTACTTAAATGGGTCCTGCTACTTAAATGGATCCTGTTATATAAATGGATCTTACAACTTAAATGAATCTTGTTACTTAAATGAATCTTGTTACTTAAATGGATCTTATTACTTAAATAAATCCTGTTACTTAAATGGCTCTTATTACCTAAATGGGTCCTGTTACTTAAATGGCTCCTGTTACTTAAATGGCTCCTGTTACTTAAATAGATCCTGTTACTTAAATGGGTCTTATAACTTAAATGGATTCTGGTACCTAAATGGATCCTCAAATATATTTAAGTCTCCCCTTGTAATTTTCCATTTTATTAAAAGAGAATGTGACTGGGAGGGGAGACTTGCTGTTTTACCAGGTACTCGCCACCGTGTAGTTTGTCTCCACATATCTCAGAAACCATGCACCCGATCTCCATAAAATTCCGTTTATTTATTCACTATGACGAGATGATGTGTAGAGCGTAAAACATTTGATCTACAACGAATTCTCTTCGAAATTTGGGACTATTTTATGGAAAGTCCTTATTTTTTCTTCTTCTTAAGGTTGTACTGTATTTACTTGCAAATTTGATGTCTGGTGTAGTTAAATGGGCTATTGTACACATAATGATGTAGGTGTTTATGTACACTTGTTTGATGACCCAGGTGTTGGTGTGTATACTGTATACTAGGTGACCAAGGTATTGGTATACACATGACAGGTGACACAGGTGTTGGTATACACGTGACAGGTGACACAGGTGTTGGTATACACATGACAGGTGACCAAGGTATTGGTATACACATGACAGGTGACACAGGTGTTGGTATACACGTGACAGGTGACACAGGTGTTGGTATACACATGACAAGTGACACAGGTGTTGGTATACACGTGACAGGTGACACAGGTGTTGGTATACACATGACAGGTGACCAAGGTATTGGTATACACATGACAGGTGACACAGGTGTTGGTATACACGTGACAGGTGACACAGGTGTTGGTATACACATGACAAGTGACACAGGTGTTGGTATACACGTGACAGGTGACACAGGTGTTGGTATACACATGACAGGTGACCAAGGTATTGGTATACACATGACAGGTGACACAGGTGTTGGTATACACGTGACAGGTGACACAGGGTGATGGTATACACATGACAGGTGACCCAGGTGTTCGAATATACACATGACAGGTGACCCAGGTGATGGTATACACACACATGTTCGTGACACAGGTGTTACACATGGCAGGTGGCACAGGTGTTGAGTGTATACACATGACAGGTGACACAGGTGTTGGTATACACATGTTTGGTGTCCCAGGTGTTGGTATACACATGGCAGGTGACCCAGGTGTTGGTATACACATGACAGGTGACCCAGGTGATGGTATACACATGACAGGTGACCCCAGGTGTTGGTATACACATGACAGGTGACCCAGGTGATGGTATACACATGACAGGTACACACATGACAGAGTGTTGGTATACACATGGCAGGTGGCACAGGTGTTGGTATACACACATGACAGGTGACACAGGTGTTGGTATACATGTTAGGTGTCCCCAGGTGTTGGTACATACACATGGCAGGTGACCCAGGTGATGGTATATACATGACAGGTGACACAGGTGTTGGTATACACATGGCAAGGTGACCCAAGAGTGATGGTGTATACATGACAGGTGACACAGGTGTTAGTATACACATGTTAAGAGTGTCCCAGGTGTTGGTATACACATGGCAGGTGACCCCAGAGTGATGTATACATGACAGGTGACTGGGTGTTGGTATGGTATACACACATGACCCAGGTGGTGACCAGAGTGATGGTGTAGGTACATGACAGGTGACACAGGTGTTGGTATACACATGTTAGGTGTCCCCAGATGTTGGTATTCACATGACAGGTGCAGGTGATGGTATATACATGACAGGTGACCCAGGTGTTGGTATTCACATGACAGGTGACACAGGTGTTGGTATTCACATGACAGGTGACCCAGGTGTTGGTATTCACATGACAGGTGGCCAGGTGATGGTATACACATGACGGGTGACACAGGTGTTGGTATACACATGGCAGGTGGCACAGGTGTTGGTATACACACATGACAGGTGACACAGGTGTAGGTATACACATGGCAGGTGACCCAAGTGATGGTGTATACATGACAGGTGACACAGGTGTTGGTATACATGTTAGGTGTCCCAGGTGTTGGTATTACATGACAGGTGACAGGTGATGGTATATACATGACAGGTGACAGGTGTTGGTATACACATGACAGGTGACACAGGTGTTGGTATATACATGACAGGTGACCCAGGTGTTGGTATTCACATGACAGGTGACCCAGGTGATGGTATACACATGACAGGTGACACAGGTGTTGGTATACACATGGCAGGTGGCACAGGTGTTGGTATATACATGACAGGTGACCCAGGTGATGGTATACACATGACAGGTGACACAGGTGTTGGTATATACATGACAGGTGACCCAGGTGTTGGTATTCACATGACAGGTGACCCAGGTGATGGTATACACATGACAGGTGACACAGGTGTTGGTATACACATGACAGGTGACACAGGTGTTGGTATATACATGACAGGTGACCCAGGTGATGGTATACACATGACAGGTGACACAGGTGTTGGTATTCTCACATGACAGGTGACCCAGGTATGGTATACACATGACAGTGACACAGGTGCTGGTGTACACACATGGCAGGTGGCACAGGCAAGTTGGGTATACACATGACAGGTGACCCAGGTGATGGTATACACATGATAGGTGTCCCAGGTGTTGGTATACACATGGCAGGTGTGGACTCCAAGTGATGGTGTATACATGACAGGTGACACAGGTGTTGGTATGGCCACATGCTAGGTGTCCCAGCTGTTGGTATACACATGGCAGGTGGCACAGGTGTTGGTATACACATGACAGGTGACACAGGTGTTGGGTATACACATGTTAGGGTGTCCCAGGTGTTGGTATACATGGCAGGTGTGTCCCAGGTGTTGGTGCTACACATGACAGGTGACCCAGGTGATGGTATACATGACAGGTGACACAGTGTGTTGGTATACACATGACAGGTGACACAGGTGATGGTATACACATGACAGGTGACACAGGTGTTGGTATACACATGACAGGTGACACAGGTGTTGGTATTCACATGACAGGTGACCCAGGTGTTGGTATATACATGACAGGTGACACAGGTGTTGGTATACATATGACAGGTGACACAGGTGTTGGTATACACATGACAGGTGACACAGGTGTTGGTATTCACATGACAGGTGACCCAGGTGTTGGTATTCACATGACAGGTGACCCAGGTGATGGTATACACATGACAGGTGACACAGGTGTTGGTATACACATGGCAGGTGGCACAGGTGTTGGTATACACATGGCAGGTGACCCAGGTATTGGAATATACATGACAGGTGACACAGGTAAATCATAATATACAGGTAACCACAAGGAAACAAACCTGAAGATGTCTAAGGTTTTTTGCTCGTAATCATCTCCTCAGGGAGTACACTGCCTTAAGTGCTCCTCTACGGTGCTCCCTCAAGAGGTGAATAATCACTAAAGCTCTTGCAACTTTTTCCTGTTTGTTTCCTTGTTAACATATAGTTACATTTTAAGATACTTGATACATTTATGCACGTGGGTTTGTGTAGAATGGTTTTTCTTAACTACCGTGCCGGTATACAGTATATTTTGTAATAAATTCTCTCTGGTTTTCATCACCGAAAAGAAAAAATGCATCGTAACACTTGTCTGAGTTTATGTTGAGAAAAAATATAATGATAAGTTATATCACATGTAGCAAAAACAAAAAAAGTTGTAGTGGGGAGGTTTTGTGGTGTGTGGTGCAGCGGCCGCTGGAGACAGCAATGAATCTTTTATATCATTGGCCGATAAGGCGTCTTCCGCTGAGTACAAGGAAAGGGTTCTGCTCGAGAATAACAAGATATCGCTTAAGCGCAGAATCATTTCCCAATCGCTATTTATCGTGGTTGGGAGATTTACATAAATGTATAGCATATGTTTAACCCCCTCGTGACGTGCGCTCTTCAAGGTGGGAAACCACAATAGAGTCGTGTTGTAGTCCTTGTCTCATGCCAGCTACTGATGTGGTTGCGTGAGGAAGTACTGAAACATATTTATTGCGGCTTCAGCATGGCGGTTGGTTACGCCTGTTTTGTCCCGCGCGCTTTGGTTTGGTATCTTGATGTAATTTATGCCAAGTTGCCGCTTAATCTGTGTTCCCTTGTGGCCTACACCCAGGCCTGATCGGCTTGCCTCGGGACCACAGCTACGGGGGCGCAAGGGGAGAAACAGGAAGAGGAGGATGGTTAGGTGATGAGGTTCAGGAGAGGGAAGAGGGATGGGACGGTTGAGGGAGAGAGGACCGGAGTGTACAAGGAAAGGGACAGTGGGGAGGTGGACAGGAGGAAGAGGGACAGTAAGGAGGACAGGGGGAAGAAGAGGGACAGTTGGGAGGAGGACAAGAAGGGAAAGTAACCGCAGGAGCAGCTTATGAGAAGACCGGGCAGTAACGGAAAGTAATAATAATAATAATAATAATAATAATAATAATAATAATAATAATAATAATAATAATAATAATAAAATGAGACGTCGGAGATCAGAGGAATACAAAGGATGGAAAGGGAAGAAATATGGATAAAAGAGGGGAGGAGGAGGAGGAGCAGAACCAAAATGTCGTGTCTGTGTCAGAGTACAGGAAGGAGAGCGGTGAGATGTCATGTGAACCTGGGACGATATTTTAACAGCTCAGCGCAATTGACAAGAAGAAGGGTTGAAAAAAGTATCGGGAAATAGAGGTATGGAAGGTAGAGAGACGAGTTTATGTACAGCAGTTAGCAACACTACTAGGAAACTGTTATTAGTTCAGCAACACAACACAACACTCGTGCAGAGGAGAATGACAAGACTAATCCCAGGTATGAGGAACCTTGAGTACAGAGACAAGTTAAAGAGTCTTAATTTGCACTCCCTCGAGAGACGTGGAGTGAGGGGCGATATGATCGAGGTGTATAAATGGAAGTCATGGCTCAACAAAGGTAATATAACAAAGGTACTCAAACTATCCAACCAGGAGCGAACTCGTAGCAATGGTTTTAAATTAGACAAATTTAAATTTAGGCGCGAGATAGGTAAATATTGGTTTGAGAACAGAGTAGTGGATGAGTGAAACAAGTTACCGAACTTCATCATTAACTCAAACACGCTGGGTAGCTTCAAATATAGGTTGGACGGATATAATGAACGATAGGGTTTGGGTGTAAACGGGACTGCCCAGTATGGTTCAATAGGCCCCCTGCAATTTCCTCCATTCTTAGGTTTTATGTGTCTCAGGTACTGGTAGTGGTGGTCAACCCTGGTCTTTAGCAACACTTTCCATTCATTACCACATTTAGCCACATTTTACTCACTGTCACACAATACTATCACAACTTAGCATTATAACCAAGTTAAACCAAAAGCACAATCATTAGTAAAGCACAATCAACATCACGACTACAATCAACCATCAGCACTTTCAACAACAATCACAAGCAAGAAACATTCCTCTTTCAACAACATACCACAATCATCAGTAACACACTTTACCAGAATCAATCGTCCTCAGTCAACACAACTACCACCACCACCACCACCACAGCACAACACAAGAGTCATCATAACACAACATCAGTGTCAGCATAATAACTTCAGTCAACACAATCAACGACACAATACCACAACAGTCACTAACACAACACAACAATACAAGGCCTCAACCCCCAACAGAACAACACAACACTACAATCCCCAACACAACACCACAACCCCCAACACAACACCACAACCCCCAACACAACACCACAACCCCCAACACAACACCACAACCCCCAACACAACCACAACCCCCAGCACACCACAACCCTCAACACAACACCACAACCCCAACACAACACTACAATCCCCAACACAACACCACAACCCCCAACACAACACCACAACCCCCAACACAACACCACAACCCCCAACACAACACCACAACCCCCAACACAACAACACACTGGAGCCTGGAGGGCGGCCGCGGGTTGTACTCCAGCAGAACAAAAGGGGCGGGGAAGTTTTGGTCCCAAGTTGAGGCCGGAGTTATTAATAATCATGGAATGACAGAAATTTTTTCCCCCGGCTGCTCCTGTGCGCGGGGGGAAACATGCAGGAAGGAAGTTGTAGGGGAACGAAGTAAGGAAAATTGTCTTGAAAAGGGGAACTAGGGACAGTTGTCTTTCAAGGGAAACTAAGAGAGGTTGTCTTAATGGGGGTAATTGTTTTAAGTGGTAAGTAGGGGATTGTCTTGATGGAGAGTTGCGAAAAATTGTCTTATGGAGAACATGGGAAAATTCTTACAGGGGGAACTATGAAAAAATGTCTAGAAAGGAAAGCTAGGGAATATTGTCTTGAAAGGAAAGCGTGGGAAAATTCTTACAGGGGAACTATGAAAAAATGTCTAGAAAGGAAAGCTAGGGAATATTGTCTTGAAAGGAAAGCGTGGGAAAAGTGTTTTGTAGAGGTAAATAGAGAAAATTTGTCTTATTTTCTTTAAGATCATCCTAAATTGTGGGTCTCTTGCTCACATTCATAGTCTTATTATAATCCAGTATACATATGATAGCTTATTCTTATGTATACTGTATCTATGTATTATATTCTAGTGGTTATCATCTCTTGCTCTAATGCACTCTTTATTCCTTATCGGTTTTACTCCTTTATTATTTACGTCTGAGTTTGAATCGTATTTTTTTTAGGGTCAACCTTCAGTATGATGCTTCTATTGTTATTTATTATTATTATTATTCACTTGGTCGAGGTTTTAGCGGGGGTTGGAGGGGTGAGGGGTAGTGGTAGGGAGGGTGGAGGGATTGGTGGGGATGGGGGGAGAGGGGAGGATTGGTGGGGATGGGGAGGGGGAGGGATTGTGTAGGGATGGGGAAGGGGAAGGGGTAGTAGGGGAGGGTGGAGGATTGGTGGGGATGGGGAGAGGGGAGGATTGTAGGGGATGGGGGAGGGGTAGTGGGTAGGGGGAGGGTGGAGGATTGTGGGGATGGGGGAGGGGAGTGATTGTGGGTAGGGATGGGGAGGGGTAGTGGTGGGGAGGGGGGTGAGAGGTTGTGGGTAGTGAGGTGGGGAGGAGTGGTAGGGACAGGGAGGGGGAGGGTAGGGGAGGGGTGGAGGGATGGTGGGGATGGGGAGGGAGGATTGTGGTAGGGATGGGGAGGGGTAGTGGTAGGGGAGGGTGGGAGGGGCAGTGGTAGGGAGGGTGGAGGATTGGTGGGGATGAGAGGGGAGGGATTGTGGTAGGATGGGGGACGGGTAGTGGTAGAGGGTGGAGGGATTGGTGGGGATGGGGGAAGTGGTAGGGAGGGGGGTGAGAGGTTGTGGTAGTGAGGTGGGAGGGAGTGGTAGGGAGGGTGGAGGGATTGGTGGGGATGGGGGAGGGGAGGGATTGTGGTAGGGATGGGGAGAGGGGAGGGATTGTGGTAGGGATGGTGGAGGGGTAGTGGTAGGGAGGGTGGAGGGATTGATAGGCATTGGGAGTAAAGAAAAAAAAGGTGGAAGAAGAGAAATAAAAATAGTTATACTCGATGCCTTTTCTAAGACTCATTGGGTTGATTTCAGTTTTGGTTGGGTTGGTTAGGTTAGGTTAGGTTAGGTTAGGTTAGGTTAGGTTAGGTTAGGTTAGGTTAAGTTCGGTTAAGTTAGGTTAGGTTAGGTTAGATTAGATTAGATTAGATTAGATTAGATTAGATTAGATTAGATTAGATTAGGTTTGTTAGTGGTTTTAGAGCTTGTGATCTGACCCGTACTAAGGTTCCGATAAGATTACGGCAAACATTTCAATTTCTGTAGACAAAGTGAATTAAATTAGATTATTGTTTGACAGTATTCATGGGACGGTGTTGGTCGGGAGTGTTTGGTAAGTACTTGATGATAAATGTGGTGTTCATGTCTTTCCGTACACTCGGTGGCGGCATTATTCTCCCACCAACTAAAAGTTTATCTGGATGTAGTAGTGATAATGTCCTTCCGTCCGTGTGTGTGTGTGTGTGTGTGTGTGTGTGTGTGTGTGTGTGTGTGTGTGTGTGTGTGTGTGCCCCACCATGGGAAATTTAGTTTCCACTCGATAACTTTCCATTGATTCGTTCAAGTGACAGGCAATCGTTCCTGGTGTAGAAGTTTATTATAATAGGTCCTTACTGGTGGGTGTTGGTTATACTGCCACTCTAAGTGATTGTTAGCCATCCTCGCTGACGATGCTTTATGAGACTGTTGTGTGATAATTTTCTCGAGGCGACTGTACGGTATTTATCAGGTGTCCTTCAAGAGAGTTGCAGCAGTCGGAAAGTTCATCCATGTGAATGTCGTCGTTGTTCTCTTTGCGTCTGTATTGTTCTGGCTAAATAATCTTTCATTTTATATTACAGTTTCCAGTGGTTATCTTTTATTTCTTCATTATCATTATCTCTGCTAATAACCTAGATGTTTTATTCATAGTATTTTTTTTTTACAGTTTTGTAATCATATGTTGTTTCTAGAGCCAAATACCTGTACGGAAACAATTAGTTGACCAACACCACAGCACGTAGCTGTTCGGCATGTGATTAGCTTAATGGTGTAGTGAGATTGTCCTGTGAACTGTTTTAATGATCTTTATTTGGTGAGCTTACCTATTGTGTATACTCTACAGTACACTTGGCTGAGACTGTTTTTTTGTTAAGAAGATAATCGTTACATACTTCAAGTCTGGACCCCCCCCCCCACCCCTTCCCGCGCTGTTTAGGGGATTTCGTGTCTTTTTAATTTCTTTCCCTTCTGTTTCTGACTGAGACAATATAGTGACCATCATGAGTCAACTGTCTTGTGCCCGGAGTTATGTGATATCACAGGACATATGATAAAGGATATGTTTATATTTTCCCGTCATCCTTTTCTAATCCTTGTTTTGTTACAGGTAATTCAATATACTGTAGTGTAGTGTTATACTGCTCATATCTACTCAAACAGATTTTCAACTTGACTTTATTTCTTGTTTGTTGTTCCCACGAGTTTTGTTGATGTGTTGGGTAGTTAATACAATACTGTGCAGGCCTGACTGGCTCTTGTGTTAATATTGATCGACTCCTCTGTACTGTACCAGAAGTTGATATTGATTCTTGTTTTATATAATAGAGGGATATTATTTACAATCGCTAAAAGGTTATAGATTAAGGATTCTATTCTTTGTTACTGGTATTAATTAACAAAGATCTATAGCTCGATCTTCTCTATACAGTGATAACAGAAGCTTTCATATATTTGAGGTTCAGTTTTTAACACATTGAGCCGCTGTGAATCACTGTTAAGGAAAACAACTATGTATTGAAAACATTTAAATCGTAAACGACTTCATTACAGCCTCCATAATTCACATCAGCAAAATAGCGCACCAAAAACTGAAAACTTTCCCGCGCTTTCCAGCCTTGGCTGACGCTCAGATGATGAATACGAGTCAAATGAGAACCCAGCGTCCCTTCCACCGCATCCAGGACAAATTAATGGAAATTATTTATGAAATTCCACACAGTTTTGATGCGGCTGAGTAATTCCATTTTTGATTCGGCGAGGGGAAATTAAAAACTAAATAGGTGCCGGATGAAATTAAAGATTGGAACCGGAGGGAAGGGGGTGATTTTATGCCGGCGGCTACGACGGATTGTCATTTGAGCGATTGGGAAAGGGGGAAGAAGAAAATGTAGGTGATTTATATGTATGCAAATTTTTTTCTTACGTCATTTCCACGATATGTGTCATATTATTTCAGTTACTCGTTTATGATTTTTTCTCCTTTAATTTCGATCTTAATGTACATGTATTTGAATAAAATTTATTAAGAAATTGAGGAAAAAGTTGAAATGGTTTAAAGTTATCCAGCTGAGAAGGTCGCCTGGATACGGAGGGGAAAGGGGGTAGGGCGGACTAGACCCCCATTAGAAGGAAGGGGAGAAGGCTAAGGGGCGTAGGAATGGGTGTGGGGTGGGGGAGTGGAAAGGGAGAAGCAGAGGAGTTACTTTGAGGGTAGTGGGGAGGTGACCTGGGGGAGTAGGAGGGAACAAGCAGTCAAGGGGGAGTGGGATTGAGAAAAAGGGAAGCAAGGAAGGGTAAAGGGGAACGAAAAAGGGAAAGGGATGCGAGGAGGATGAATAGGTAGAGAGGGTTAGATTGGCCTTGGTCGTCATTACTTCAAACAACGATACAAGGCGGAGGTGGACCCGACCATCTCCCCCCCCCACCCCCCCGATGTACTGTTGTTCTCTCACTGTTTATATTATCTCCCATCTACTGTTGTCTCCCCACCGCCGTTGTCTCCCCACGTACTGTTGTCTTCCCACGTACTGTTGTCTTCCCACGTACTGTTGTCTTCCCACGTACTGTTGTCTTCCCACGTACTGTTGTCTTCCCACGTACTGTTGTCTTCCCACGTACTGTTGTCTTCCCACGTACTGTTGTCTCCCCACGTACTGTTGTCTCCCCACGTACTGTTGTCTCCCCACGTCTTGTTATCTCCCCACTGCCTACGCTAGAGGGAGGGCGTGAGGGGAAAATTATGGAGAAAGGTCGTAGGAGAAAGTGAGGAAATTATTTATATGAAGAATGATAATGAGGGAGTGAGGGAAGGGTGAAGAAGAGAGGGAGAGAGAAGGGTTGAGGGAGATGAAGAAGGATGGTGGAGGATGGTGAGAGAAAGGGTGGAGGATGGTGAGAGACAGGGTGGAGGATGGTGGAGAGAAAGGGTAGAGGATGGTGAGAAAGGGTGGAGGATGGTGAGAGAAAGGAAAGATTGGAGGTGAGAGAAAGGGTGGAGGATGGTGAGAGAAAGGTGAGATGGTGAGAGAAAAGGGTGGAGGATGGTGAGAGAAAGGGATTGGAGGATGGTGGAGAAAGGGTGGAGGATGGTGAGAGAAAGGGTGGAGGATGAAAGGTTAGAGATGGTGAGGAAAGGTGGAGGGATGGTGAGACAGGGGTGGAGGAGAGAGAAAGGGTGGAGGATGGTGAGAGAAAGGGGTGGAGGACAGGAGAGAAAGGTGGAGGGGGAGGATGGTGAGAGAAAGGGTGAGGAGAGAAGGTGGAGGATGGTGAGACAGGGTGGAGGGATGGTGAGAGACAGGGGGGAGGATGGTGAGAGAGGGGTGGAGGACAGAGAGACAGGGTGGAGGATGGTGAGGAGAAAGGGGAGGATGGTGGAGAGAAAGGGGAGGATGGGTGGAGAGAAAGGGGAGGATGGTGAGAGAAAGGGGAGGGGATGGTGAGGAGGGGTGGAGGATGGTGAGAGAAAGGGTGGAGATGCAGAGAGACAGGGGTGGGAGGATGGTGAGAGACAGGGTGGAGGATGGTGAGAGACAGGTGGAGGATGCAGGAGAGACAGGTGGAGGATGCAGAGAGAAGGGTGGAGGATGGTGAGAGACAGGGTGGAGGATGGTGAGAGACAGGGTGGAGGATGGTGAGAGACAGGGTGGAGGTGAGAGACAGGGTGGAGGGAGGGAGACAGGGTGGAGGATGGTGAGAAAGGGTGGAGGATGGTGAGAGAAAGGTGGAGGATGGTGGGAGAGAAAGGGTGGAGGATGTAGAGAGAAAGGGTGGAGGATGGTGAGAGACAGGGTGGAGGGATGGTGAGAGACAGGGTGGAGGATGGTGAGAGAGAAAGGGTGGAGGATGGTGAGAGAAAGGGGAGGATGGTGAGAGAAAGGGTGGAGGATGTGAGAGAAAGGGTGGAGGATGGTGAGAGAAAGGGTGGAGGATGGTGAGAGAAAGGTGGAGGATGGTGAGAGACAGGGTGGAGGATGAGAGAGAAAGGTGGAGGATGGTGAGAGAGATATTGAAGAATAAAACAGGACGAGCAGGAAAAAATAGGTTTGGTATACACACACACACACACACACACACGCACACACACACACACACACACACACACACACACACACACACACACACACACACACACACACACACATTCACATCTCTAAAGTTCTCCTCTTTCTGTCTCTCTATTCCTTATTCCTACTACCCTCCTTCCTCCCACTCCCTCTCTCCTCCACTACTCCCCACTCCCTCTCTCCTACTCCTCCCACTCCCCTCTCTCCCACTCCTCCCACTCCCCCGCCTTCCTCTCCCACCCTCTCCCCCTTCACTCTCTCCCCTTCAACCTCCTCTATCCTTTCCCTCCTTCCCCCATCTCCCGCCTACCACTCACACCTTTTTCCCCTTCCAACTCTAGCTCCTTCCCTCCTTCCCTCCTCCCACGCTCTCCCTGCCTCGCTCCTTCCTTCTCCTTGCCCCCCTTACTCCTTCATCCTGCCTCATTCCTTCCGTCTCCCCGCCTTCCTTTTTCTATCTCTGCCTCCCTCCTTCTCTCTGCCTCCCTCCTTCTCCCTGTCTCCTCCTCCTTCTTGTCTCCCTCCTTCCGATTCCCACTCTCCTCTTCCCGCTCATCACTCCTTCCCTTCCTCTCTCTCTCGCTCTCCCTGCTTAGCTCCTTCCTTCTCCCTGTCTGCCTCCCACTCCCTCCCATTCCACACCCCTATCCCCTCCCCTCCCTTCCCTCCCTCACCACAGAAGCACGTGGTGGCACTAACGAGGCAGAATAAATAAAGGAACGATCATCAAGAACCAATAAGATCTCACTCAGTGTTTTGTGTCATTGTCTCAGACCTCTCGTGGTGTGGCGGGGGGGGGTGTATTAATGAATGTATGTTTTGTGTGTGTGGCTTTTTATTTGTTTTTGTGTTTGTGTGTTTGTGTATGGCTTTTTATGTATGTATGTATGTATGGATGGTATGTATGTATGTATGGTATGTATGTATGTATGTATGTATGTATGTATGTATGTATGTATGTATGTATGTATGTATGTAGTGTAATGGTCAGCATGATTGTCTCGCAAGCAAGAAGACCCGGGTTTGATCCCCGGACAGGGTGAAACTATGGGCAAGTTTCTTTACGTCATTTGCCTCTGTCTATCCAGCAGTAATTGGGAACCTGGATGTTCATCGATTTGCGGATCGTAATTCGGGGTAATGGTTAGCCAGTGCAGTTGGCGATCTGTCCGATCTTCTCGGACTATTCCTTGACACTGGGTCATGCAGCTCGTTAACTCATGGTGTGGTTGTAGTGTTGGCGACAGCTTCTACACCTTAAACAAGTTCACGCCTAGGTGGCCCCTAGGCCGGCCATCCTCGTTACACGAGGGGCAACCCCATTATATTATATTATTTATGTATGTATTTTATCGTTTTGTTTGAATATGTACAGTATGTCGTGTGTGTGCGCTCCTGTGTGTGTGTGCTCCTGTGTGTGTGTGTGTGTGTGTGTGTGTGTGTGTGTGTGTGTGTGTGTGTGTGTAGGAGTGGGTGAATGGCTCAAGATTGGCAGCGGGAGTCTCCAAGGAGAATCATCTCCCATCACCACCCTATTGTCTCGCTATTAATGCCAACCTCCTCCCTCCCTTGCTAACTTGCTGCACTCCTTCTCCCTCTCCTCCTCACCCTTCCTACCTTCCTTCTCTCCCTCCTCCCTCTCCTCCTACCCTCCTTCTCTCCCTCCCTCCTCTCCCTCTCACCCTTCCTAAACTCCCCTCCTCTTTCCCTTCCCACCCTCTCTCCTTCTTTTCCTTCCCCCCTTCCCCCTAACCTCCTTTCCTTCCTCTCACCCTTCCCATCCTCTCCAACCCTTCCCTATTCACCCTTCTTTCACCGTCTCTTTGTACCCCTTTCCCCCCTTGTTCTCTCTCCCTCCACCTCTCCACCACCACTCCCTCCGACACGCTTATCATCTCCTCCCTCACTCCTCTCATGACTCACTCCTTACCCATACACTCATTCCTACACCATCCCTCACCCTCTCCCTTACCCTCTCCCTTACCCTTTGCCTTTACACTCAACCTCACTCCCTCACCTTCTCCTTCACCCTCTCCTTCACCCTCTCCTTCACTCTCTCCTTCTTTCACCTTTTTATCGTATTTTCTCGCCTTATCAACTCTCATCCTTCTCCTCACCTTTGACCCTTCCCATCTTCCCTCTCCTCTCGTCACCCCCCTTCCCCACCCCCTCATTACTACCCCCCACAACTTCCCCCACCCTGCCTCACAACACCCCACAACACCCTCCACAACACTTTCCACAACACCCCCTCCACAACACCCCCCCTTACCCACCTAAGCTCCTGCATTGCGTAATCAACTCATTATTATTGATATTTGATCAGGCGGGTCGTGTTAGGATTGATAATGGATTGACAGAGGTTCCCAGGGAGTTGAAAGTTGATGGGAGTTGAGGTCGTTTGGTATTTATTAAAAGTTTTGTTCGTTTTCTGCGATTAGTTTTTTAGTGTAATTTTTGGATTTGAATTTACTTAGGTTCTTACGATGAAAAAACAAAATCGATAAATAGAATGAAATTTACACTGGAACTGTCTACCTTTATTAGCTATGTTAACAGTAGCACAAATAAGAGATTAAATGGACGTACAGGACTATTTAATTATTGTTTCTTATCTGTTGTTAAGTAAATGTTGTCTAGTTAAGGTCGAGTCTCTGTTATTTTTATTTTATTTATTTTTTTTGTTTTTTAGGCATCAACTTTAAGTCAATAATTTAGTTGTCTTTTATCTTCACTTACGAGGGATATTTATCGTAAGATCTTTTGTGAATATTCTCCCAGGCCAAGGAATTAATATGTTGATACGGATGGATAAATATTATTGTGTTTGATAGCATAAGAACACAGTGTGGTGACATATACCTTCGGACACTCTCATCTCTGGTGTAGAAACGTTAATTAGAGACATACCTGTATCTATATGGACAGGTATAATGGACAGGTATAATGGACAGGTATCGTGATTGTCTTTATTGTTGGTATCATGACCGTGTTACCTTAATATAACGTGATTACTATTGTTGACTATACCGAGATATTTATCCATTGGTGGTGTAGAATTAAGATGTTTCTAACTGATGTTTTTATTATGTACCGAGTATGTCGTCACTGTTATTGAATATGTTTTATAATTTATCTTGTGTAAACCGAAGGGAAGGGGGATGGAAGTATGGTAAACTAAAGTAATATTTAGGATCGATAATATTGTGCAATGTTTTTTTTTTTAAGCAACATTAAACCCAAATGTATTTCCTTTATTGCCTCTTAGTAAAATTCTAATTCTGATAAAACTCGTCTTTCTAATCGCTTTAAGTAACAGTGAGAGATAGAGAAGACAAGAAAGATATAAATAAAGCCGATTGAAATTCGAATCGTTTCCAGTACATTTGTAGTGTCCCATCCCATATCCTGGCCTCGCCGCCGCTGCTTCTGTCGAATTTGATTCCATCTGGGCGAGGTTGAGCGCTGCATTTCAATATTATGCTAAGTTACAGCCGAGTCTCCTCTAGCCTCCTCTTCCTCAATATTCCCAATAGATTCCCTGAGTGTGTGAGGGAATAACGCCAGACCTCGTTATCCCGCATCTCTTGTTATTACTGGAGTATATCACCTGTGGTTGAGAGCGCTAATGAAGGATTGAAGGGGGGTGGGGTAACGATTGTCGCGCTGTTAGGTTTAGCGCCACAAAGGGTTGGAATGTGGTGAGGAGTCATTTTGTACCGCGGTGTATGGGGGTCGACGCCACTACTATAATGGTGTTAAGGTAATGGTGTAATGTAATGGGTGGGGGCGTGCTACTCCTACTTGTGTCATTTGTGTTGAATGGTGCGGGAGATTTTGATGGTTGTAATGTCTTTTATGTGTATATTGGGTGTAGTGAGTGGTATTAGCCTTGTACTGTGGGAGGGAGAGAGAGAGAGAGAGGTGTACTTGTATCAGTATGCTCAGGAGTTATCGCCTTCACAATTTGGTCTATTTTTTCCCCCCTCTAATTCAAGTAAAATATTTCGATCATGGGACGTGACTCTGTAGATCTTTTTTACTTATGATTTCAGCCGTATGTAGACCTTAGGGTGTCTCATGTGTATTAGCTGATAGAATATTAATTGTTTGTGTGATCAAGGCCAATTGTTTTTGTTGATTATTTTACTTAAAAGGTTTATATATGTGTATTATTGCTATTATTTTAGAGCTTGTTTAACCCCATTGTTTTGTTTATTGTTTATGTGAAGGAAGTTCATGATGGCTGGTTTGTTCATATTTTTAAACGTATAACTTGTTCAATGCTTTAGAAAAATAGGTAACTTTTTTGAATTTGTACAGAAACAAAAGTTTTTTAAATGTCACCCATGAAGTCAAATATCATCAGTCATAGTAGGTTTAATTTTCCTCAAACTATAATTATGTGATGAAGTTTTTTGCTCCTATCACGAGGACATCTTCCCTACTGTTGAACACCCCACCGGCCTCTACAACAACCCGGCAACATTTACACACCTACTGTCGCTCTTAATTTAAACCTTTTCAAGAATTTTTTTTTTGTCCTAGTGTGTTAGATCCCTTGAGGGGAATAAGAGAACTAATTTCAACAAAGTACTCTCCTCCGTGTCGACTGGAGAATGTATTAACCCAAGTTTGTCTCACTGTAATAATATCGCCATCTGGATTCTCACACTTTATGTTAATGATATGCATTGTATGACAGCTGCTTATAACGAGGGATAACTTGTGTGGTTCATCAGTTTAGTAATGATGATGACTAATGTGCTTCTGATGACCTTGTAAACGACGTGAGTGTGGAGGGTTAATTATGATGATACGTGATAGCTGGTGACATTAAAACGATATAAAATGACTCGACTGAAAATTTACTATGGTGGTGAAGTACTCGGGTGGGGGTTAGTAGCTCTCATCCCAAGGAAATTGTATCCTTTTGTGTGTATTCCATGCTGGTTGTTTTAATTCATGTAATGGATTAGAATACTTGTAAAGGGATCACTCTATTATGTGTGTGTGTGCTGATCCGGTGATAAAGGAACCTGTACTCTTAATACTTAGTAGATGGCACTGTCGGCTCTCCTTGATCAAATGGCCTTACTGTTTACTTTTGTCGTATACCTGTACTGTGTATTGGAGATTGTATACCTGCGTTGTCAATACACATGCTGAACTGTATACTGTACCTGTATTTTCGAGATTCATGCCGACCCATACACAAACACAACCCTCTCTTACAGAAAACAACCTCTTTTACACAAACACAACCCCCTCCTACACAAACACAACCCTCTCCTACACCAACACAACCCCTCCTACACAAACACAACCCCCTCCTACACACAAACACAACCCCCTCCTACACACAAACACAACCCCCTCCTACACACAAACACAACCCCCTCCTACACACAAACACAACCCCCTCCTACACACAAACACAACCCCTCTACACCAACACAACCCTCCCACACACAAACACAACTCCCCTTACACAAACACAACACAAACACAACTCCTACAAACCTCCCACACCAACACAACCCCTTCCTACACAAACCACAACCCCTCCCCACACAAACACAACCCTCCCACACATAAACACCCCTCTACACAAACACAACCCTCCTACACACACAACACACCCCCTACAAACACAACCCCTCCTACACAAACACAACTCCTGGCCCCCACACAAACACAACCCTAAACACAACCCCTTCCCACACACAAACACAACCTACACAAACACAACCCCTCCACACAAACACAACCCTCCTACACAAACACAACCCCTCCTACACAAACACAACCCCCTACAACACAAACACCCTCCTGCACAAACACAACCCCTTTAAACACAACCCTCCCCCACACAAACACCCCCTACACACAAACACAACCCCTTCCTACACAACACAACCCCTTCCCACACACAAACACAACCCCTTCCTACACAAGCACAACCTCCTACACAAACACAACCCTCCTACACAAACACAAACACACAAACACCCCTACAAACACAACTACACAAACACCTCCTACACACAAACACCCTTCCTGACAACACAACCCCTCTCCTACACAAACACAACCCCTCCTACACAAACACAACCCCTACACAAACAACAACACCCCTTCCTACACAAACACAACCCCTCCTGCACAAACACAACCCTTCCCACACACACAAACACAACCCTTCCTACACAAACACAACTCCCTACACAAACACAACCCCTCCACACAAACACAACCCCTGTAACACACACACACACACACACACACACGACAAGGCGGTAATCCATGACGTACGACCTGGAACACTACGCTGGACTGGGACGACCCATTATTTTTACTTATATGAGCATAACGACCAGGAAGGGCTGGTAGTTGGGGGGGGGGTGATACGTAATACACCCCCTCATCCACGACCCCTCCTGCTGGATTAGCCATGCTGGTGCCGTCCTCTCCGGCCAAGACCAGAATTGGCTTACACTGGAGCGTCCTCTGCATGTTGTTATGGCCTCGCGATGGTTCAAGTTTGCCCATGGCTCACCCCGCTGAGCTGAGCCACCCCATACTGCGCCCCCTCCCCCTACCTACACTGTCCCCTCCTCCTTCCCGCGTTGCCCCCTTCCCCCTACCTCCTTCCCTCTACCCCAGGCACGCCCACCAAGGGGACCAGGGGGAAGGAAATACCAGTGCCGTAATATTGTTTTTGCCGGTGGATAATATTTATAATAATGGAAATTATCACATGTGGAGCTTTTACTGCAGGGCTGAATATTGTTGTGGAGGTAGTTGGGAAAATACATACATACATACATACATACATACATACACACATACATACACACACAGCTATCCCACCAGCACATCACCTACAGGAACATAAAAAAATAACCCAGCCTCTGTCACGGTGGACACAGTACAGGGGAGGTGGAGACGTGATGGTGTATGACAGGCCAATAGTGGTAGGCACCCTGTATCACCATATTTCCTCCCTTACCTTCCTCACTCCCTTATCCAATCACTCACTCACCCAATCACTCCCTTACCCAATCACTCCCTTACCCACTCATCCCCCTACCTCCTTACTCCCTTATCCAATCACTCCCTCACCCAATCACTCCCTTACCCAATCACTCCCTTACCCACTCATCCCCCTACCTCCTTACTCCCTCACCCAATCACTCCCTCACCTAATTACTCCCTCACCCAATCACTCCCTTACCCACTCATCCCCCTACCTCCTTACTCCCTCACCCAATCACTCCCTCACCCAATCACTCCCTCATCCATTCACTCTCTCACCCCCTCCCTTACCCATTTACTCCCTCACTCCACTCCCTCACCCTCTTCATCCCCCTCACCTGGGTCCCGGGTCACAGAGATATAGGAATCATCTAATATGAAGCTTCTTAGGGCAGTATTCAACGCCATCTTAGTACAACACTCGGTACCTGGGAACTAGTGGGAGTATTTGGGTGACTCACTGACTCACTCACTCTACTGACTCACTGACTGACTGATTGGTCTGATTGGACTGAGTGACTGACTGGATTCACTGCCTGACTGACTGGATTCACTGCCTGACTGACTGAACTGATTGACTGATCGTGAACGGTGATCGGTGATTGCTTACGGCATAGGTCGCAACTGGTGTGATAGATCTTTAGGGTGGAGAGAGACATTGGTGGTGGAGGGACGCTGGTGGTGGAGGGACGCTGGTGGTGGAGGGACGCTGGTGGTGGAGGGACGCGCTGTGGTGGAGGGACGCTGGTGGTGGAGGGACATTGGTGGTGGGGACGGGTGGTGGAGGGACGCTGGTGGTGGAGGGACGCTGGTGGTGGAGGGACACTGGTGGCGGAGGGACACTGGTGGTGGTGGAGGGACACTGCTGGTGGTGGGGGGTGGTGGAGGGACACTGGTGGTGGAGGGACACGGACCATACACCAGTACTGGGGACACAATCACAGTGTTGTAGGTAAAAAGAGAAGTGGTGGCCGCCTGGGGAAATATATTATGAATATTAAATAGAGTGGAGGTCTCCCCGGGGGGCACCAAGTTGGGGGGAGTGTCATCTGTAGCCGTCCACCAGCGTCAACGGCCCCGTCCCACCCCGTCCGGTCCCGTTGTCCACTCCCAGTCCCACCCCGTCCGGTCCCGTTGTCCACCCCCGTTTCGCCCTGTCCATCCCTGTCCCGCCCTGCCCTCTCTCGTTCCGCCCCCTTCTCCATCCCCATCCCTGTTCCGCCCCGCTCTCGCTCGTCCCGTTCCGCCCCGTCCTCTCTCGTTCCGCCCCGTCCTTCACCCCTACTCTGTTCCGTCTGGCCCTTTTTTTTTGTAGAGAAAGGAGGGGTGAAAGAAGATTAGAGATGAGGGAAGGAAGTTATAGTTCGGAAATTGAAGAAATTTAGGAGGAGGTAAGTGAGGGCGGGCTGACCGCCTAGCTAAACTAATGGCGTGTTAGGGTTGTCATGGGTTAGTTATTGTCTGTCGGTACAGTCACTAGACATCCAACCCTATCCCATATATGGGTGTTTTGAGGCCCTTATTTCATATTCGGCCGGCCCTACTGGCGGGTGCTGATCTAGGGAGGTTGTTTTTTGCCTGGCCGTATAGATCGGGGGTGGTAATGGACCTTTTGAGATTTGGTAACTTTTTGGGAACCATGTATGGTTGTTGTCGTTATCTGGTGGGAGTCTTTGAAGGAGTTCTTGCTCTGATCATTCTATCTTTTGCCAGACTCTGCTGGCCAGGGTGTGCAACTGCTGGTTGATGGGTTTTATTCTCAGGTCTCTGTGTATCTCGGCTGTGGTTCTGGTGAAGGGGTATCTTTCACCTGTGACGAATCTTAGGACTTCATTTTGGACTACCTGTAATTTTACTATTTGGGTGGTGCTCATAGTATGAAGAGGTACTGCTGGGTAAGTTAATATCGGTATGATAAATGATGTCACCAGGCGGAGTTTTATTTTCTCAGGAAGCGCTTTAAATCGGTATCGTTTTCTCAGCTCTCTTCTTGCCTTTTCCTTCCTGGTGCACCCCCTCCACCCACCCTACCCGTCAACTTCCCCCCCCCCCTTCCCCCGTCCACTCCCCGTTCTCTCAGTTCCTCCTGTATCCACTCCCGTCATCGTGAACAGGAGAAGACAGGAAGTTCGAAGACAGTAAGAGTCCGGAAGGGGAAGTTTGTGGCTCGGGGTCAGAGGCTGGGACGATAGGGGGACGTCCTGAGACTCTGGACAGAAGGGGAGGGGGTCATGGTTAGACGGGATACGAACGAACGAACGAACGAACGAACGAACGTGGTTAAGCGGGATAGAGCGGATTGGGACATGGTTTGGGGGGGATAGGTAAGAAGGTATAAGACTGTGCTGGGTTGGATAGGAAGGAAGGGCGTGGTTAGGTAGTATAAGACGGGAGAGGGCATGGTTTGAAGGGATAGGATGAAAGAGATGGCACTGTGCTCGATATGGCTAGAGAAGGTGACGTGGTTAGGTTAATAAAGAGGGATAGGTCTTGTTTGGAAGGGAGAAGAGTGAGAGGGTAGGAGTCGTAGTTAGGCTGGGGAGTAGAGGTGGTGATGGGGGAATAGGTGGGATAGGGGCGAGGGTGTGGATGGGAAGGATAGACGAGTTGGGTCGAAGGAGATGGGCTGGAGGCATGGGAGGGAAGGGAGGTGGGTGGATGGGCCAGAAAGTAGGGTAGAGGAGGAGGAGGAAGGGAGGATGGGGGGGGGTCAGGACAACACGAGGATGAGAGAGAAGATCACTATAAACGGTTATCTCTTTATCGTTTTTCTTA